>NC_090231.1:58835388-59135388 GCF_024489055.1 Chanodichthys erythropterus
AGACTGGTGGCTGGCTTGTGCTGACTGCAAGCCACTGGGCTGGACAACAGATGGGTAAAGGGCCTGTCCTGGTTGTAGGCCACTGGGCCTGGACACCGATGGGTAAAGGGCCTGTCCTAGTTGTGGGCCACTGGGTCTGGACACAGATGGGTAAAGGGCCTGTCCTAGTTGTGGGCCACTGGGCCTGGACACAGACTGGTAAGAAGCTTCTGCTGACGGCAAGCCACTGGGCTGGACAACAGACTGGAAGAGGGCCTGTCCTGGTTGTAGGCCACTAGGCTGGACCACAGATGGGTAGCTGGCCTGTCCTTGTTTGCCACTGGGCCTGGACACCGATGGGTAAAGGGCCTGTCCTAGTTGTGGGCCACTGGGTCTGGACAGAGATGGGTAAAGGGCCGGTCCTAGTTGTGGGCCACTAGGCTGGACCACAGATAGGTAGCTGGCCTGTCCTTGTTTGCCACTGGGTCTGGACACAGATGGGTAAAGGGCCTGTCCTGGTTGTGGGCCACTAGGCTGGACCACAGATGGGTAGCTGGCTTGTGCTGACTGCAAGCCACTGGGCTGGACAACAGACTGCAAAGAGGCTTGTGCTGATTGCAGAGCACTGGACTGGTCCACAGACTGTGAGCTGGATTGGGCTTGGTGTTGGCTGCTGGACTGGTCCACAGACTGGTGGCTGGCTTGTGTTGACTGCAGGTCACTGGGCTGAACAGACTGGAAAAATGCCTGTCCTGGTTGTGGGCCACTAGGCTGGACCACAGATGGGTAGCTGGCCTGTCCTTGTTTGCCACTGGGCCTGGACACAGATGGGTAAAGGGCCTGTCCTAGTTGTGGGCCACTGGGCCTGGACACAGATGGGTAAAGGGCCTGTCCTAGTTGTGGGCCACTGGGCCTGGACACAGATGGGTAAAGGGCCTGTCCTAGTTGTGGGCCACTGGGCCTGGACACAGACTGGTAAGAAGCTTCTGCTGACGGCAAGCCACTGGGCTGGACAACAGACTGGAAGAGGGCCTGTCCTGGTTGTAGGCCACTAGGCTGGACCACAGATGGGTAGCTGGCCTGTCCTTGTTTGCCACTGGGCCTGGACACCGATGGGTAAAGGGCCTGTCCTAGTTGTGGGCCACTGGGTCTGGACAGAGATGGGTAAAGGGCCGGTCCTAGTTGTGGGCCACTAGGCTGGACCACAGATAGGTAGCTGGCCTGTCCTTTTTTGCCACTGGGTCTGGACACAGATGGGTAAAGGGCCTGAACTGACTGCAGGCCACTAGGCTGGACCACAGATAGGTAGCTGGCTTGTGCTGATGGCAGAGCACTGGACTGGTCCGCAGACTGGTGGCTGGCTTGTACTGACTGCAAGCCACTGGGCTGGACAACAGATGGGTAAAGGGCCTGTCCTGGTTGTGGGCCACTGGGCCTGGACACAGACTGGAAGAGGGCCTGTCCTGGTTGTAGGCCACTAGGCTGGACCACAGATGGGTAGACGGCCTGTCCTTGTTTGCCACTGGGCCTGAACACCGATGGGTAAAGGGCCTGTCCTAGTTGTGGGCCACTGGGTCTGGACACAGATGGGTAAAGGGCCTGTCCTAGTTGTGGGCCACTGGGTCTGGACACAGACTGGTAAGAGGCTTGTGCTGACTGCAGGCCACTAGGCTGGACCACAGATGGGTAGCTGGCCTGTCCTTGTTTGCCACTGGGTCTGGATACAGATGGGTAAAGAGCCTGTACTGACTGCAGGCCACTAGGCTGGACCACAGATGGGTAGCTGGCCTGTCCTTGTTTGCCACTGGGTCTGGATACAGATGGGTAAAGAGCCTGTACTGACTGCAGGCCACTAGGCTGGACCACAGATGGGTAGCTGGCCTGTCCTTGTTTGCCACTGGGTCTGGATACAGATGGGTAAAGGGCCTGTCCTAGTTGTGGGCCACTGGGCCTGGACACAGATGGGTAAAGGGCCTGTACTGACTGCAGGCCACTAGGCTGGACCACAGATGGGTAGCTGGCCTGTCCTTGTTTGCCACTGGGTCTGGATACAGATGGGTAAAGGGCCTGTCCTAGTTGTGGGCCACTGGGCCTGGACACAGATGGGTAAAGGGCCTGTACTGACTGCAGGCCACTAGGCTGGACCACAGATGGGTAGCTGGCCTGTCCTTGTTTGCCACTGGGTCTGGATACAGATGGGTAAAGGGCCTGTCCTGGTTGTGGGCCACTAGGCTGGACCACAGATAGGTAGCTGGCTTGTGCTGACTGCAAGCCACTGGGCTGGACAACAGACTGGAAGAGGGCCTGTCCTAGTTGTGGGCCACTGGGTCTGGACACAGACTGGTAAGAGGCTTGTGCTGATTGCAGAGCACTGGACTGGTCCACAGACTGTGAGCTGGATTGGGCTTGGCTGCTGGACTGGTCCACAGACTGGTAAGAGGCTTGTGTTGACTGCAGGTCACTGGGCTGAACAGACTGGAAAAGTGCCTGTCCTGGTTTGCCACTGGGCCTGGACACAGATGGGTAAAGGGCCTGTCCTAGTTGTGGGCCACTGGGCCTGGACACAGACTGGTAAGAGGCTTCTGCTGACGGCAAGCCACTGGGCTGGACAACGGATTGTAAAAGGGCCTGTCCTGGTTGTAGGCCACTAGGCTGGACCACAGATGGGTACCTGGCTTGTCCTCGTTTGCCACTGGGTCTGGACACAGACTGGTAAGAGGCTTGTGCTGACTGCAGGCGACTGGGCCTGGACACAGATGGGTAAAGGGCCGGTCCTGGTTGTGGGCCACTGGGCCTGGACACAGACTGGTAAGAGGCTTGTGCTAAGTGCAGAACACTGGACTGGTCCACAGACTCTGAGCTGGATTGGGCTTGGTGTTGGCTGCTGGACTGGTCCACAGACTGGGAAGAGGCTTGTGCTGACTGCAGGCCACTAGGTTGGACCACAGATTGGTAGCTGGCTTGTGCTGATGGCAGAGCACTGGACTGGTCCGCAGCCTGTGAGCTGGATTGGGCTTGGTGTTGGATGCTGGACTGGTCCACAGACTGGTGGCTGGCTTGTGCTGACTGCAGGTCACTGGGCTGGACAACAGATGGGTAGCTGCCTTGTGGGGTCTGCAAACCACTGGGCTGGGACACAGATGGGTAGAGGGCCTGTCCTGGTTGTTGGACACCTGGCTGTGACAAAGACTGTGAGCTGGATTGGGCTTGGTGTTGGATGCTGGACTGGTCCACAGACTGGTGGCTGGCTTGCGCTGATGGCAGATCACTGGACTGGTCCACAGATTGGGAGACCACCTGTTCCAAGTTCTGGCTGCTGGCTTGAGATGATTGTTGGAGGCTGAGCAGGGCCACAGGTTGGTATCTTGCCTGCGCTAGTTGCACATCATTAGGCTGAACTGTGGAATCATTGCTTGACTGCTCTACTTGCTGCCCACTGAGCAATGGCACAAGTCCAGAACCAAAGCGGCCTTGTCCTAACTGATAGCTGGGTTGTGAAGACTCACTTTGCTGCAAAGGCTTAAAAAAGTGGAACTTGAAGTCTGCACTGGCCTGGTACCAGAATATAACCTGGAACCAGCTTGAAGTCTACTTTTATGAGGCTTGACAATGGGCTGCACTGAAGACTGGTAGCGGACGTTCACCAATTGGCCACTGGACTGGGAGCTGGTCTCCACTAGTTGCTGGCTACTAGATGCCACAGATTCACTACTAGACTGCCCTAAAGTTTGAAAGTTGATCTGCGCTGGCTTGGGTAGAGACTCAATGCTCATACTTTCTGATTCTGTGGTAACTGCAATGGGTACAAGACTGCCATTACCAGCTGAAGACATTAGAGATCCTTGAATGTGACTTCTAGCATCAGAGTCAGAACCAGGCTTATACGAATTAGTAATTGGTCCAAAACCAGAAGAGCCATTTTGAGGATTATAGCTTACACTGCTATACACACCCTTAACTTGTGCAGCACTGTAAGTGATATTCTTAGATCTTTGAAGACTAACAGGATCCGATACATGCTCACGGCCATACCAGCTAGAGGAACTCTGTGGTTTCACATCCTGCATGGGGAGACCAGCCTCATTGTATACAGGATAACCTCCAATCTTGACAAAGCCAGCAACTAAGAAAAAAAAAAAAAAAGACACATGTTAACAAACCAGACATGTTAACAAACAGGAATTATAGAATTTGCCTGAGTAAACCTTACCACTTCCAATATCACCATGGACACAGAGACTGAGAAGTGCCAGAGAAAAACTGAAATAAAAGACTTGTTAGACACTTCTTGCTTTAAAGAACAAGTAAAAAAACAAACATTGAACATCATACCTTAAGAGTCGGATAGCGGTACCCTCCATGTCCAGCCTAGAATCAGCAACTTACCACCTCAGCAATACCACTACAAAATCATAAAAACATACTTGCACCCCAGCACACACTAATGATGGTAAAATTGACTTTTTATAGTGTCAGGAACTGCCATTTACCAATTGTTTCCTGACCATCAGTTGTCATGGGAACATGTAATACTCAATTATTAGGTTCAGGTGTCACCAGTGTCTGATCACGACAACTGCCATTTCATTCCTTTTTTTAGTACTATGATTTCTGAACAGAAAGACAGCACACATACTGCTTTTTGGGATTAATTAAAATACATTAATTTTGATTCTATTTGAAGTCAGAATACATTTTAGGGAGCAGTATTATGCTGACTGTTCATAAGATTTATAGCAGTAATCTGGGCCACATTCAGCCCTGACAAAACGTTTTTTTAAACAGAAACGGTGGTGCGTTGAACACCCTGTTCTGATGACGCAAGACATGCAATTATGCCAGCTGAGAAGGCCTGTCTTTGTGTTCTTTTTGAAGAATTTTCACAGCCTGATGAAATCGGTATAAATACGTGTTTACTAATGCAAAATATGCTCAATATTACAGTCACTGCCCTTGCCATCCTGAATAAAAGAGAACATCCCAAGCGAGTGAAGGGATTTGTGGAAACTGTGGTTCCTAATTATTGTCATCCAACATTTGCCTGTTATGGTTTCAGCTATGTTAATGCATATTAAATAAGTTAGTTAGTTTTAACTGAAGGTTCAAGATAACTCTGTAAACTACAAATGTGGGGAAAAATTCAGTTAAAGGTTTGCACAGAGTCAGTGTCCAGAGTCAAGGGACCTTAAACCCAATGTTATAAAGAGAGCTACTAACATAAAGTGTTGTAAAATTCAATTATGTACATAGTAGCCTATTGCTATTTTGCAGAGATAACCCTTATGGAAAGAAAATATATTTCCCTATCTATGAATGATCAATATATTGCATGATTTAACAGCAGGACATAAAGGTACATAAAGAAATCCAGATGTCATTGTAATGGATGAGGCTGGTACTCATTCATCCAGCCACTGGAGGGAGCCCTCTCCTGAATACTAACTTGAACTTTTGCTCGTTGGTTACTTCCTGTTTCACTCCTGTATAAATAGACATGTGCTGAGCTCCAATTCGCCTACTTATACTAACCCTAAAAGTATGTACGCTTTCTGTGAACAAAAAGTACTTACTTTTGAGTGTGTAGTAAAAGAGTAGACAAGCTTTGGGACACACTAACACGTCATACAATCGCGTCTTTTCTCTCTGCTGCATCCAGTCACCGTAAATTGCCCTGTCAGTCATCTTACATCCTCCACATTTCATTTAGTTAATTTCCTACCGTATCAGAGAGAAATACAGCACGTTGATCTGCAGTCGCGGGTCTTTCATGTGGAGAACTCCCCTCATATTAATGCATAATGATGCATTTAAAAGTTAATGGCCATTCGGATCTTTATAAAAGTCCACATTGGTATTTGCAGATGAAAAATAACACGGGTAACATTAAATATATATTTTCTATCAGGTTAAACTGATTATCAGTCACTCAAATCTCTCAGCATCGATCGTGTATATCCGCCATGTTTTGTAGTTTTTAACACTTTTTAATCTCACATACTATTTAGGATGGATAGTATGGACATTGGAACGCAGGGGTGCATTTCCACTGATAATTTGCGAAGTATTGCCAGTTATTCACTGCCTTACCAACCGTGTCTCATTGCCTGTTTCATTGCCTTTTTGTTACTGACCATTGTGCTTGCTTTATTGGATTTTTGCCTTTTGGAAATTGTTTTTGCCATGGTTGCCTGTTTGGACTGATTACTTGTCACTGTTTATTCTGCCTACATTATTGACTACGTCTCTGCCTGTTGTATTGGATTTGGTTGCTGATATTTATTAAACTTCCAGCATTTGGATTCCATCTTGCCTTCATGTCGAGTCCCTCACAGTTATAGTATAGAATACAGCTTCAACAGAAGACAAAAGACCCTCTGTCTACCTTCCTTCAATGCTGAGACCAATACGTTAAACATAAAATCTTTCAGTTACTTTTAATTATCAGCTGTCTTAATTTGTTCTTTATCTCAGTTGTCCTCTGTAATGTGTATTTCTCCTGCATTCATGATTACAGTAAATTTTGTTACTATTCCTTTGTCGTGCGCGTTCTCTCCAGCCACCTGCGTTTTACACTACTGTCACTCACAATGTATTTGTCTATTTGATACATCTTTTTAATTCATTATTCATTATTAATTCATTTGTATTTATTTTTTACATTTGCTGAGAGGGGACCTATAATGCAACTCTCACAAGATGTAATATAAGTCTCTGGTTCCCCCAGAATGTGTCTGTGAAGTTTCAGCTCAAAATACCCCACAGATTATTTTGTGTCCCTTTAAATGCAAATGAGCTGCTGCTCCCGCCCCCTTTCCAGAAGAGGGCGGAGCTTTAACAGCTCAACAACAACAAAGCTGGAGAATCTCACGCAGCCAAAATGAGGAAAGTGTTCAGCCTTACATTGTTCAAACCGGAGTCGACACTGATGGAGAGACTCAGGAAGAAGTTACAACTTTTAGACGTTTCTGAATGCTTAGTGGATAAATTGATGTAGTTGCTGTGGAGTTGATTCAACTCATCCACTAGCATGTGCCGTCATGTTCATCTTTTGTGTTGAATTGACCCTCGTTTGTGAAGCAGTCCGGCGTAAAATGACGGCATGTCAACAACACTCTACTACAACAACTCTTCCTCTTCTCTAAAGCAGCCCAACATGGCCCCGCCCCCTTTGTTATATAACAATATTATATAGTTTTTTTTTACAAGTTTGATCTTCATTTACCTTTCTTATAAAACAATTGCCTTTCACAATTAATAAAAGAACACATTATACACACACTTTATATTTAATGATATTTAATGATTTGTAGATTACATTTAATAGATACACTTTCATGAAAACATTTGCATTTAATTGTAAAATGTCATTATACATGTTTGGGGCTGTGTTCTCGTCGCATTTACAGTTTTGACCAGCCGACGAGTGGTGTTTCATTTTTTCATTTTGGCAAATCATTTTGCGAACTAATGGGTTCAATTGTTTCTCGGTTGGATTAGAATGTCTTGTTACATTTTTGTGATGAACACTGTAATGTTCAAAATATTTCTAAATATGTAAAACTGCTTTTTAAAAGATGTTTAACAATAGATGCTTTCCAGATGAAGTGCTCTTGAAGATGTGCTATCTGGGTCAGTGCAACATTATCAGCTCCAAAATGACTTTCAGGCAGTTGGAGTACTGTGTGTATGTGTGTGTGTGTGTGTGTGTGTGTTAGGCATGCTCATTCTGTTCGATGTTGGCGACAAGTCCCTTTGTGTCAATAGTGGCAGGAGGCCGTGTCAGGTCAGAGTTGATATAGAGTCTGTTGTCAAACGTACACTCTCCAAACACAGGCCTGGGGCTTCTCTTTAGAAACAGAAATGTGGCAAGCCCTGCCACTGCAATTATGACCAAGACGACCCCAACTGCGATGCCCGCAGAGCCATGAGGAGCATCTTCTACCACAGCGACTGCAAAATGAAACAGCATTAAATATTTAATTCATGTTATGAATTAAGGTGTAAACTTTGACAGCGCTAATTATAATTAATTTGAATTAATGAAATGTAGATGCATACGTGGTAATGATGGTTTCTCTGTTGGTGGTATAACTGAAATATAAAGACATTTTTATACATGTTAACGAAAGGTAGCCTATTCTATTAAACTGAATGGAGAAAATAAACAAATAAAGTTGCATTTGCTTGGATAACAAACCTTTTGCAGTCTTGCAAATATAAGGTCTGTAAGCATTGCAGTTTGTAGTACTCCACATTCCAGTGCTCGACTGGACCTCCACACAATAACCAGCTTCATTTGGCATCCGGGGTTTCCAGTTTGTGTAATCTACCACCGTATTATCAATCCACATCCATTCACCTGTGACACACACACACACATACACAGATGGTCAGATGGTGCTTCTGAGATCATTTTGAGTATTTTGTTTGTCTGGATTAAGTACGTTTCTAACCCGTATGACTGCGGTGCATGCCAATCCAGAACGATTTGATTCCATCCTGCATGATCTCCAAATTCTGAAGGATAAACTTGGATTCTACTGAGTCCTCGATACTCAATAATGATGCCCCTGAAATTAGAGACTGTTTTTACTTCTGCAATTATATTTTTTCTGTGATTGACTAGTGATTAAAGGGGTCATGAGAAATCAGATTTTCCTTGATCTTTTGATATATAAGAGGTCTTTGTTCCATTAAAACATCCTGCAAGTTTCATAGCTTAAAGGGTTAGTTCACCCAAAAAATGGACATCGACGAATATTTTTACATCATTGCACCATAAGCCCCGCCCACCGTTCAGTCACTTAGTTGCTGACATTTGCCTACACTGGATGCGAGCATTGCGCCAAAGCAAATAGAAGCCATTAAAATCACTGATGCTGTCTATACTTATTCAGCAACTTCTTCAAGGACCAGACCTGACCAGTACTCTAATTGGAGTTGGAAATCATGAGATTTCACCAGGAGCCTGTGACAATTATGGCAGATGTGGAATCGATGTTCCACCAGGTAAAAGTTCCCTCTGAAGATGCTGACTTGTTTAGATTCTTGTGATGATCTGATGGTGATCTTAGCCAAGCTTTAGAGGAGTAAAGTACATCTGTTTGGTGCCACATCATCACCATCACCAAGATGTGCTAACTATGCCCTGACACAATGTGCCGATGACAATGATCACCAATTTGATGCGGTCGTAGTAAGTTCCATAATACACAACTTTTATGTTGATGACTGCCTGAAATCTGTCAGTTCTGTTGATCAAGCCATTTCTCTATACCATGATCTAACTGCCATATAGTATGTCAAGCAGGGGGATTCAAATTAACAAAATGGATTATCAACAGTACTGCCACGTTGGTACAATTTCCAGAAAGAAAGGGCAAAAGAAGCTGTGCATATGGAGCAGATGTTAAAAAGGGAGTTGCAGTTGCCACTAAAGGAATCAGTGTTTTGGGCTGATAGCAGTGCTTAAGTACCTTGCCAATGAGAAAGATTCCGGACGTTTGTGGCCAATAGGATAGCAGCAATACTGCCAACTTCCAGAGTGTCCCAATGGTGACAATTCAGCTCTCAGTCAAATACTGCAGAATGCGTCTCAAGAGGCCAAAGCATTGATGCCTTTATGCAGAACAAAGCCTGGGTTTGGACAGTGACTTCATCACCAAACCAGCTTAACAATGGCCAGAGAATACTTGTAACTTAAAGGAGCTTAATGCAGCAGACCCTGAGATTGGGAAAGGAAATGTCATTGTTAATCTGATAACAGTAATGGAGAACGAGAAAAACGACACAATTTCTTCTTGGAAATCCTTAAAAAGAGCTGTAGCTTTGCTACTCAGAGTAAAAGCTCCAAACCATTTCAAAAGAAAAAGAAAACTTAGTCTTACACAGAGAGAACCTCAAACAGACACTTTGGGGAAAGAATCTCACAGTTGATGAGCTTCAGCAAGCCAAGTTAGCAATCATCAAGTACTGCCAGCAAAGGAAATTTCATAAAGAAACCTTTGCACTGCAAAGGCAAGAATCTGTTAATGGAGGAAGTCACATAATCAAGCTATGTCCAGTACTTCAAGACAAAATTCTCTGTGTTGGTGGAAGAATTGGTCATGTATACATGCCAATAGAAGCCAAACATCCAGCCATCTTACCAAAGGATCACAGAATATCAGATCTGATTCTGCAAGAAATCAACAAAGAAACAGGTCATAATGGATGCAACTATATTCTATCTAAATTGCACCAAAAGTGCTGGATTCCCAATGCCAATTCTTTGATAAAAAGAATCTTGTCTAGACGTACAACTTGCCATAGGCAACATGGTGTTACAGGTCAACAGATTACGGCAGACTTACCCAGAAATAGAGTTCTTCCAGATGAACCACCAGATGTGTAGCTGACTGCTTTGGTCCATTTGAGATCAAGTGTAAAAGGACTAAAGTTAAACGCTATGGTATCATCTTTACTTGTCTGGCCTGCAGAGCTGTTCACACAGAGGTAGCATCATCCTTAGATACAGACACCTTTATCAATGCACTCTGACGCTTCATAGCAAGGAGGAGTCAGGTTATAGAAAGGACAATGGATCTAATTTTACTGGGGCTGATCAAGAAAAATTCAAGAATGGAAAAAATTCAAAATAGAAAGCATCTTGCTTCAACACAGCATAACATAGATGTTCAATCCTCCAGCTGGATCTCACCACAGAGGAGTATGGGAGTGTATAATCTGTTCCATTAAGAAAGTTCTCAATGCCAGGTTCAAAACCTAGATGAGAAGGGTCTTCACACATTTTTCTGTGAAGTGTAAGCTATCTTGATCAATCGACCCATAACCCTCTAATGATCCAAATGATCTAGAAGCTCTCACACCTAATCACTTGCTGCTGATGATGGTAAACTCTGCTTTGCCTCACGGACTCTTCCAAAAGGAAGACCTCGATGCACGAAAGAGATGGAAGCAGGTGCAATACATTGCCAACCTCTTTTGGAAGAGATGTATTCAAAAATATTTACCAGAGCTTCAAAGACATTAAAAATGGATGAAGGTAAAATTAGCACCTAGAAATGCATGGGTAATGGGAAGAATTACCAAAACAGTACAAGATGAACATGGACTTGTACGCAGAGTTCAAGTTAAGACAAAGGTCTGTGTCTTGTTGGATGCTGATTGAGACAATTGTATGGACTGTAACTGGTAAAATATATTATGTAACACATTTCTTATATTTTATAATTATTTACATTTTAAATCTTTCATATTTTCAAGTTAGTTAACAAAAGCACACCTGCATGTACTAAAGTTTCTACTAAAGAGACTATCACTGTGCTATAGCGTTCACAGCCGTTACTTTTTAAATAAAGTTATTATAGTCTTATGTTGTTCAGCCCATCGTCAACCTAACCACAGGCTCTACTCTTCAGCACAATTACCCTAAAAACTCACACATACCAGAAAACCAATTCCAAAATAATGTAACTTTTAACAGATCTCCCCCCATATCAATATTGAGCAAAACACATGAAATAGCACTTCATTTTAACATTTACTCTTGAACAATCAGAAGCAAAGCATGCTGGGAACTAGAAGTCCATTGTAACCACTGATTGTAACTCATTCCATGAGTGTATATATGCATGTACAAGTTTCACATTTATATGGGAACATGTGCAATACATTTACACAATAAAAGGATAAAGCTATGTAATGCGATTGGTCTTCATTTAAATATTTTTGTAGCCACTCATGGCCAATGCATATATTAAAAAAAAAAAGCACTAATTTCCCCATATATGGTAATGTATAATGTAATATTGCATTATATTCCCATATAAAATTGTTCTGTAAGGGAAGAATGTGGAACAGACAAGTGAACCATTATATCAATGTGTAGCCTACTCAGTGTATTAGTTTAAAAAGTTATTTCCCTCCAATAAGACTCACGCTGTTGCTTTTACTAATATTTGTAAATGCCAGTGGCCATTTACAACACTAAAGCAAGTCAAATGCCTATACAAAACATTTTAGACCATTTACATCTGCATTTAGAATCATCCATTTTTTGAGATCAACCAAAAAAAAAAAAAAAAAAAAGTCATGTTAATGCAGCAAAAATACTTCCCAGTAAACACCAAAACAAAAACCTATTTTACAAGTTATATTTATTTCTCAAAAACACCAAATTAAGAAACAGCAGCAAAGCAAGCAACTAAGACTTCACTTGTTGCAACAACCTCAGTATGCCTTGAGATGAACGCTTGTTGAGAGTAGTCTGAGAGAGAGGAGGTGCTGGATCTTGAAAGCCAGGCTTGAAAGACTGCACAGACTCATAGCTTGAAGAGAGAGGTACATTATTAGGTTGCTCTAAAGATTGGGAACCAAGACTGGAATGAGACCCATAACTTGACTGCTCTGACACAGAAAAGACCTGGAATCCAGGCTGCAGGGACACAGATTGGTAGTGGATTTGTGCTGGCTGCTGGCTACTGGATTGGGACAAAGACTGGTAGCTGGCCTGTCCTGGTTGGTGAACAGACCAGTAATGAGCTTGTGCTGAGGGCAGACCACTGGGCTGGACAACAGTCTGGAAAAGGGCCTGTCCCGGTTGTGGGCCACTGGGTCTGGACAGAGATGGGGAAAGGGCCTGTCCTAGTTGTGGGCCACTGGGTCTGGACACAGACTGGTAAGAGGCTTGTGCTGACTGCAGGCCACTAGGCTGGACCACAGATAGGTAGCTGGCTTGTGCTGTTGGCAGAGCTCTGGACTTGTCCGGAGTCTGGGAGCTGGATTGGGCTTGGTGTTGAATGCTGGACTGGTCCACAGACTGGTGGCTGGCTTGTGCTGACTGCAAGCCACTGGGCCTGGACACCGATGGGTAAAGGGCCTGTCCTAGTTGTGGGCCACTAGGCTGGACCACAGACGGGTAGATGGCCTGTCCTTGTTTGCCACTGGGCCTGGACACCGATGGGTAAAGGGCCTGTCCTAGTTGTGGGCCACTGGGCCTGGACACAGACTGGTAAGAAGCTTCTGCTGACGGCAAGCCACTGGGCTGGACAACAGACTGGAAGAGGGCCTGTCCTGGTTGTAGGCCACTAGGCTGGACCACAGATGGGTAGCTGGCCTGTCCTTGTTTGCCACTGGGCCTGGACACCGATGGGTAAAGGGCCTGTCCTAGTTGTGGGCCACTGGGTCTGGACAGAGATGGGTTAAGGGCCTGTCCTAGTTGTGGGCCACTAGGCTGGACCACAGATAGGTAGCTGGCCTGTCCTTGTTTGCCACTGGGTCTGGACACAGATGGGTAAAGGGCCTGTCCTGGTTGTGGGCCACTAGGCTGGACCACAGATGGGTAGCTGGCTTGTGCTGACTGCAAGCCACTGGGCTGGACAACAGACTGGAAAGAGGCTTGTGCTGATTGCAGAGCACTGGACTGGTCCACAGACTGTGAGCTGGATTGGGCTTGGTGTTGGCTGCTGGACTGGTCCACAGACTGGTGGCTGGCTTGTGTTGACTGCAGGTCACTGGGCTGAACAGACTGGAAAAATGCCTGTCCTGGTTGTGGGCCACTAGGCTGGACCACAGATGGGTAGCTGGCCTGTCCTTGTTTGCCACTGGGCCTGGACACAGATGGGTAAAGGGCCTGTCCTAGTTGTGGGCCACTGGGCCTGGACACAGATGGGTAAAGGGCCTGTCCTAGTTGTGGGCCACTGGGCCTGGACACAGATGGGTAAAGGGCCTGTCCTAGTTGTGGGCCACTGGGCCTGGACACAGACTGGTAAGAAGCTTCTGCTGACGGCAAGCCACTGGGCTGGACAACAGACTGGAAGAGGGCCTGTCCTGGTTGTAGGCCACTAGGCTGGACCACAGACGGGTAGATGGCCTGTCCTTGTTTGCCACTGGGCCTGGACACCGATGGGTAAAGGGCCTGTCCTAGTTGTGGGCCACTGGGCCTGGACACAGATGGGTAAAGGGCCTGTACTGACTGCAGGCCACTAGGCTGGACCACAGATAGGTAGCTGGCTTGTGCTGATGGCAGAGCACTGGACTGGTCCGCAGACTGGTGGCTGGCTTGTGCTGACTGCAAGCCACTGGGCTGGACAACAGACTGGAAAAGGGCCTGTCCTGGTTGTGGGCCACTGTTTCTGGACACAGACTGGTAAGAGGCTTGTGCTGACTGCAAGCCACTGGGCTGGACAACAGATGGGTAAAGGGCCTGTCCTGGTTGTGGGCCACTGGGCCTGGACACAGACTGGAAGAGGGCCGGTCCTGGTTGTAGGCCACTAGGCTGGACCACAGATGGGTAGACGGCCTGTCCTTGTTTGCCACTGGGCCTGGACACCGATGGGTAAAGGGCCTGTCCTAGTTGTGGGCCACTGGGTCTGGACACAGATGGGTAAAGGGCCTGTCCTAGTTGTGGGCCACTGGGCCTGGACACAGACTGGTAAGAGGCTTGTGCTGACTGCAGGCCACTAGGCTGGACCACAGATGGGTAGCTGGCCTGTCCTAGTTGTGGGCCACTGGGTCTGGACACAGACTGGTAAGAGGCTTGTGCTGACTGCAGGCCACTAGGCTGGACCACAGATGGGTAGCTGGCCTGTCCTTGTTTGCCACTGGGTCTGGATACAGATGGGTAAAGGGCCTGTCCTAGTTGTGGGCCACTGGGCCTGGACACAGATGGGTAAAGGGCCTGTACTGACTGCAGGCCACTAGGCTGGACCACAGACGGGTAGCTGGCCTGTCCTTGTTTGCCACTGGGTCTGGATACAGATGGGTAAAGGGCCTGTCCTAGTTGTGGGCCACTGGGCCTGGACACAGATGGGTAAAGGGCCTGTACTGACTGCAGGCCACTAGGCTGGACCACAGATGGGTAGCTGGCCTGTCCTTGTTTGCCACTGGGTCTGGATACAGATGGGTAAAGGGCCTGTCCTGGTTGTGGGCCACTAGGCTGGACCACAGATAGGTAGCTGGCTTGTGCTGACTGCAAGCCACTGGGCTGGACAACAGACTGGAAGAGGGCCTGTCCTAGTTGTGGGCCACTGGGTCTGGACACAGACTGGTAAGAGGCTTGTGCTGATTGCAGAGCACTGGACTGGTCCACAGACTGTGAGCTGGATTGGGCTTGGCTGCTGGACTGGTCCACAGACTGGTAAGAGGCTTGTGCTGACTGTAGGCCACTGGGCTGGACCACAGATGGGTACCTGGCTTGTCCTCGTTTGCCACTGGGTCTGGATACAGATGGGTAAAGGGCCTGTCCTAGTTGTGGGCCACTGGGCCTGGACACAGATGGGTAAAGGGCCTGTACTGACTGCAGGCCACTAGGCTGGACCACAGATGGGTAGCTGGCCTGTCCTTGTTTGCCACTGGGTCTGGATACAGATGGGTAAAGGGCCTGTCCTGGTTGTGGGCCACTAGGCTGGACCACAGATAGGTAGCTGGCTTGTGCTGACTGCAAGCCACTGGGCTGGACAACAGACTGGAAGAGGGCCTGTCCTAGTTGTGGGCCACTGGGTCTGGACACAGACTGGTAAGAGGCTTGTGCTGATTGCAGAGCACTGGACTGGTCCACAGACTGTGAGCTGGATTGGGCTTGGCTGCTGGACTGGTCCACAGACTGGTAAGAGGCTTGTGCTGACTGTAGGCCACTGGGCTGGACCACAGATGGGTACCTGGCTTGTCCTCGTTTGCCACTGGGTCTGGATACAGATGGGTAAAGGGCCTGTCCTGGTTGTGGGCCACTAGGCTGGACCACAGATAGGTAGCTGGCTTGTGCTGACTGCAAGCCACTGGGCTGGACAACAGACTGGAAAGAGGCTTGTGCTGATTGCAGAGCACTGGACTGGTCCACAGACTGTGAGCTGGATTGGGCTTGGCTGCTGGACTGGTCCACAGACTGGTAAGAGGCTTGTGTTGACTGCAGGTCACTGGGCTGAACAGACTGGAAAAGTGCTTGTGCTGATGGCAGAGCACTGGGCCTGGACACAGATGGGTAAAGGGCCTGTCCTAGTTGTGGGCCACTGGGCCTGGACACCGACTGGTAAGAGGCTTCTGCTGACGGCAAGCCACTGGGCTGGACAACGGATTGTAAAAGGGCCTGTCCTGGTTGTAGGCCACTAGGCTGGACCACAGATGGGTACCTGGCTTGTCCTCGTTTGCCACTGGGTCTGGACACAGACTGGTAAGAGGCTTGTGCTGACTGCAGGCGACTGGGCCTGGACACAGATGGGTAAAGGGCCGGTCCTGGTTGTGGGCCACTGGGCCTGGACACAGACTGGTAAGAGGCTTGTGCGAAGTGCAGATCACTGGACTGGTCCACAGATTGGGAGACCACCTGTTCCAAGTTCTGGCTACTGGCTTGAGATGATTGTTGGAGGCTGAGCAGGGCCACAGGTTGGTATCTTGCCTGCGCTAGTTGCACATCATTAGGCTGAACTGTGGAATCATTGCTTGACTGCTCTACTTGCTGCCCACTGAGCAATGGCACAAGTCCAGAACCAAAGCGGCCTTGTCCTAACTGATAGCTGGGTTGTGAAGACTCACTTTGCTGCAAAGGCTTAAAAAAAGTGGAACTTGAAGTCTGCACTGGCCTGGTACCAGAATATAACCTGGAACCAGCTTGAAGTCTACTTTTATGAGGCTTGACGATGGGCTGCACTGAAGACTGGTAGCGGACGTTCACCAATTGGCCACTGGACTGGGAGCTGGTCTCCACTAGTTGCTGGCTACTAGATGCCACAGATTCACTACTAGACTGCCCTAAAGTTTGAAAGTTGATCTGCGCTGGCTTGGGTAGAGACTCAATGCTCATACTTTCTGATTCTGTGGTAACTGCAATGGGTACAAGACTGCCATTACCAGCTGAAGACATTAGAGATCCTTGAATGTGACTTCTAGCATCAGAGTCAGAACCAGGCTTATACGAATTAGTAATTGGTCCAAAACCAGAAGAGCCATTTTGAGGATTATAGCTTACACTGCTATACACACCCTTAACTTGTGCAGCACTGTAAGTGATATTCTTAGATCTTTGAAGACTAACAGGATCCGATACATGCTCACGGCCATACCAGCTAGAGGAACTCTGTGGTTTCACATCCTGCATGGGGAGACCAGCCTCATTGTATACAGGATAACCTCCAACCTTGACAAAGCCAGCAACTAAGAAAAAAAAAAAAAGACACATGTTAACAAACCAGACATGTTAACAAACAGGAATTATAGAATTTGCCTGAGTAAACCTTACCACTTCCAATATCACCATGGACACAGAGACTGAGAAGTGCCAGAGAAAAACTGAAATAAAAAAAGACTTGTTAGACACTTCTTGCTTTAAAGAACAAGTAAAAAAACAAACATTGAACATCATACCTTAAGAGTCGGATAGCGGTACCCTCCATGTCCAGCCTAGAATCAGCAACTTACCACCTCAGCAATACCACTACAAAATCATAAAAACATACTTGCACCCCAGCACACACTAATGATGGTAAAATTGACTTTTTATAGTGTCAGGAACTGCCATTTACCAATTGTTTCCTGACCATCAGTTGTCATGGGAACATGTAATACTCAATTATTAGGTTCAGGTGTCACCAGTGTCTGATCACGACAACTGCCATTTCATTCCTTTTTTTAGTACTATGATTTCTGAACAGAAAGACAGCACACATACTGCTTTTTGGGATTAATTAAAATACATTAATTTTGATTCTATTTGAAGTCAGAATACATTTTAGGGAGCAGTATTATGCTGACTGTTCATAAGATTTATAGCAGTAATCTGGGCCACATTCAGCCCTGACAAAACGTTTTTTTAAACAGAAACGGTGGTGCGTTGAACACCCTGTTCTGATGACGCAAGACATGCAATTATGCCAGCTGAGAAGGCCTGTCTTTGTGTTCTTTTTGAAGAATTTTCACAGCCTGATGAAATCGGTATAAATACATGTTTACTAATGCAAAATATGCTCAATATTACAGTCACTGCCCTTGACATCCAGAATAAAAGAGAACATCCCAAGCGAGTGAAGGGATTTGTGGAAACTGTGGTTCCTAATTATTGTCATCCAACATTTGCCTGTTATGGTTTCAGCTATGTTAATGCATATTAAATAAGTTAGTTAGTTTTAACTGAAGGTTCAAGATAACTCTGTAAACTACAAATGTGGGGAAAAATTCAGTTAAAGGTTTGCACAGAGTCAGTGTCCAGAGTCAAGGGACCTTAAACCCAATGTTATAAAGAGAGCTACTAACATAAAGTGTTGTAAAATTCAATTATGTACATAGTAGCCTATTGCTATTTTGCAGAGATAACCCTTATGGAAAGAAAATATATTTCCCTATCTATGAATGATCAATATATTGCATGATTTAACAGCAGGACATAAAGGTACATAAAGAAATCCAGATGTCATTGTAATGGATGAGGCTGGTACTCATTCATCCAGCCACTGGAGGGAGCCCTCTCCTGAATACTAACTTGAACTTTTGCTCGTTGGTTACTTCCTGTTTCACTCCTGTATAAATAGACATGTGCTGAGCTCCAATTCGCCTACTTATACTAACCCTAAAAGTATGTACGCTTTCTGTGAACAAAAAGTACTTACTTTTGAGTGTGTAGTAAAAGAGTAGACAAGCTTTGGGACACACTAACACGTCATACAATCGCGTCTTTTCTCTCTGCTGCATCCAGTCACCGTAAATTGCCCTGTCAGTCATCTTACATCCTCCACATTTCATTTAGTTAATTTCCTACCATATCAGAGAGAAATACAGCACGTTGATCTGCAGTCGCGGGTCTTTCATGTGGAGAACTCTCCTCATATTAATGCATAATGATGCATTTAAAAGTTAATGGCCATTCTGATCTTTATAAAAGTCCACATTGGTATTTGCAGATGAAAAATAACACGGGTAACATTAAATATATATTTTCTATCAGGTTAAACTGATTATCAGTCACTCAAATCTCTCAGCATCGATCGTGTATATCCGCCATGTTTTGTAGTTTTTAACACTTTTTAATCTCACATACTATTTAGGATGGATAGTATGGACATTGGAACGCAGGGGTGCATTTCCACTGATAATTTGCGAAGTATTGCCAGTTATTCACTGCCTTACCAACCGTGTCTCATTGCCTGTTTCATTGCCTTTTTGTTACTGACCATTGTGCTTGCTTTATTGGATTTTTGCCTTTTGGAAATTGTTTTTGCCATGGTTGCCTGTTTGGACTGATTACTTGTCACTGTTTATTCTGCCTACATTATTGACTACGTCTCTGCCTGTTGTATTGGATTTGGTTGCTGATATTTATTAAACTTCCAGCATTTGGATTCCATCTTGCCTTCATGTCGAGTCCCTCACAGTTATAGTATAGAATACAGCTTCAACAGAAGACAAAAGACCCTCTGTCTACCTTCCTTCAATGCTGAGACCAATACGTTAAACATAAAATCTTTCAGTTACTTTTAATTATCAGCTGTCTTAATTTGTTCTTTATCTCAGTTGTCCTCTGTAATGTGTATTTCTCCTGCATTCATGATTACAGTAAATTTTGTTACTATTCCACCTGCGTTTTACACTACTGTCACTCACAATGTATTTGTCTATTTGATACATCTTTTTAATTCATTATTCATTATTAATTCATTTGTATTTATTTTTTACATTTGCTGAGAGGGGACCTATAATGCAACTCTCACAAGATGTAATATAAGTCTCTGGTTCCCCCAGAATGTGTCTGTGAATTTTCAGCTCAAAATACCCCACAGATTATTTTGTGTCCCTTTAAATGCAAATGAGCTGCTGCTCCCGCCCCCTTTCCAGAAGAGGGCGGAGCTTTAACAGCTCAACAACAACAAAGCTGGAGAATCTCACGCAGCCAAAACTATGGAAGTGTTCAGCCTTACATTGTTCAAACCGGAGTCGACACTGATGGAGAGACTCAGGAAGAAGTTACAACTTTTAGACGTTTCTGAATGCTTAGTGGATAAATTGATGTAGTTGCTGTGGAGTTGATTCAACTCATCCACTAGCATGTGCCGTCATGTTCATCTTTTGTGTTGAATTGACCCTCGTTTGTGAAGCAGTCCGGCGTAAAATGACGGCATGTCAACAACACTCTACTACAACAACTCTTCCTCTTCTCTAAAGCAGCCCAACATGGCCCCGCCCCCTTTGTTATATAACAATATTATATAGTTTTTTTTTACAAGTTTGATCTTCATTTACCTTTCTTATAAAACAATTGCCTTTCACAATTAATAAAAGAACACATTATACACACACTTTATATTTAATGATATTTAATGATTTGTAGATTACATTTAATAGATACACTTTCATGAAAACATTTGCATTTAATTGTAAAATGTCATTATACATGTTTGGGGCTGTGTTCTCGTCGCATTTACAGTTTTGACCAGCCGACGAGTGGTGTTTCATTTTTTCATTTTGGCAAATCATTTTGCGAACTAATGGGTTCAATTGTTTCTCGGTTGGATTAGAATGTCTTGTTACATTTTTGTGATGAACACTGTAATGTTCAAAATATTTCTAAATATGTAAAACTGCTTTTTAAAAGATGTTTAACAATAGATGCTTTCCAGATGAAGTGCTCTTGAAGATGTGCTATCTGGGTCAGTGCAACATTATCAGCTCCAAAATGACTTTCAGGCAGTTGGAGTACTGTGTGTATGTGTGTGTGTGTGTGTGTGTGTGTTAGGCATGCTCATTCTGTTCGATGTTGGCGACAAGTCCCTTTGTGTCAATAGTGGCAGGAGGCCGTGTCAGGTCAGAGTTGATATAGAGTCTGTTGTCAAACGTACACTCTCCAAACACAGGCCTGGGGCTTCTCTTTAGAAACAGAAATGTGGCAAGCCCTGCCACTGCAATTATGACCAAGACGACCCCAACTGCGATGCCCGCAGAGCCATGAGGAGCATCTTCTACCACAGCGACTGCAAAATGAAACAGCATTAAATATTTAATTCATGTTATGAATTAAGGTGTAAACTTTGACAGCGCTAATTATAATTAATTTGAATTAATGAAATGTAGATGCATACGTGGTAATGATGGTTTCTCTGTTGGTGGTATAACTGAAATATAAAGACATTTTTATACATGTTAACAAAAGGTAGCCTATTCTATTAAACTGAATGGAGAAAATAAACAAATAAAGTTGCATTTGCTTGAATAACAAACCTTTTGCAGTCTTGCAAATATAAGGTCTGTAAGCATTGCAGTTTGTAGTACTCCACATTCCAGTGCTCGACTGGACCTCCACACAATAACCAGCTTCATTTGGCATCCGGGGTTTCCAGTTTGTGTAATCTACCACCGTATTATCAATCCACATCCATTCACCTGTGACACACACACACACATACACAGATGGTCAGATGGTGCTTCTGAGATCATTTTGAGTATTTTGTTTGTCTGGATTAAGTACGTTTCTAACCCGTATGACTGCGGTGCATGCCAATCCAGAACGATTTGATTCCATCCTGCATGATCTCCAAATTCTGAAGGATAAACTTGGATTCTACTGAGTCCTCGATACTCAATAATGATGCCCCTGAAATTAGAGACTGTTTTTACTTCTGCAATTATATTTTTTCTGTGATTGACTAGTGATTAAAGGGGTCATGAGAAATCAGATTTTCCTTGATCTTTTGATATATAAGAGGTCTTTGTTCCATTAAAACATCCTGCAAGTTTCATAGCTTAAAGGGTTAGTTCACCCAAAAAATGGACATCGACGAATATTTTTACATCATTGCACCATAAGCCCCGCCCACCGTTCAGTCACTTAGTTGCTGACATTTGCCTACACTGGATGCGAGCATTGCGCCAAAGCAAATAGAAGCCATTAAAATCACTGATGCTGTCTATACTTATTCAGCAACTTCTTCAAGGACCAGACCTGACCAGTACTCTAATTGGAGTTGGAAATCATGAGATTTCACCAGGAGCCTGTGACAATTATGGCAGATGTGGAATCGATGTTCCACCAGGTAAAAGTTCCCTCTGAAGATGCTGACTTGTTTAGATTCTTGTGATGATCTGATGGTGATCTTAGCCAAGCTTTAGAGGAGTAAAGTACATCTGTTTGGTGCCACATCATCACCATCACCAAGATGTGCTAACTATGCCCTGACACAATGTGCCGATGACAATGATCACCAATTTGATGCGGTCGTAGTAAGTACCATAATACACAACTTTTATGTTGATGATTGCCTGAAATCTGTCAGTTCTGTTGATCAAGCCATTTCTCTATACCATGATCTAACTGCCATATAGTATGTCAAGCAGGGGGATTCAAATTAACAAAATGGATTATCAACAGTACTGCCACGTTGGTACAATTTCCAGAAAGAAAGGGCAAAAGAAGCTGTGCATATGGAGCAGATGTTAAAAAGGGAGTTGCAGTTGCCACTAAAGGAATCAGTGTTTTGGGCTGATAGCAGTGCTTAAGTACCTTGCCAATGAGAAAGATTCCGGACGTTTGTGGCCAATAGGATAGCAGCAATACTGCCAACTTCCAGAGTGTCCCAATGGTGACAATTCAGCTCTCAGTCAAATACTGCAGAATGCGTCTCAAGAGGCCAAAGCATTGATGCCTTTATGCAGAACAAAGCCTGGGTTTGGACAGTGACTTCATCACCAAACCAGCTTAACAATGGCCAGAGAATACTTGTAACTTAAAGGAGCTTAATGCAGCAGACCCTGAGATTGGGAAAGGAAATGTCATTGTTAATCTGATAACAGTAATGGAGAACGAGAAAAACGACACAATTTCTTCTTGGAAATCCTTAAAAAGAGCTGTAGCTTTGCTACTCAGAGTAAAAGCTCCAAACCATTTCAAAAGAAAAAGAAAACTTAGTCTTACACAGAGAGAACCTCAAACAGACACTTTGGGGAAAGAATCTCACAGTTGATGAGCTTCAGCAAGCCAAGTTAGCAATCATCAAGTACTGCCAGCAAAGGAAATTTCATAAAGAAACCTTTGCACTGCAAAGGCAAGAATCTGTTAATGGAGGAAGTCACATAATCAAGCTATGTCCAGTACTTCAAGACAAAATTCTCTGTGTTGGTGGAAGAATTGGTCATGTATACATGCCAATAGAAGCCAAACATCCAGCCATCTTACCAAAGGATCACAGAATATCAGATCTGATTCTGCAAGAAATCAACAAAGAAACAGGTCATAATGGATGCAACTATATTCTATCTAAATTGCACCAAAAGTGCTGGATTCCCAATGCCAATTCTTTGATAAAAAGAATCTTGTCTAGACGTACAACTTGCCATAGGCAACATGGTGTTACAGGTCAACAGATTACGGCAGACTTACCCAGAAATAGAGTTCTTCCAGATGAACCACCAGATGTGTAGCTGACTGCTTTGGTCCATTTGAGATCAAGTGTAAAAGGACTAAAGTTAAACGCTATGGTATCATCTTTACTTGTCTGGCCTGCAGAGCTGTTCACACAGAGGTAGCATCATCCTTAGATACAGACACCTTTATCAATGCACTCTGACGCTTCATAGCAAGGAGGAGTCAGGTTATAGAAAGGACAATGGATCTAATTTTACTGGGGCTGATCAAGAAAAATTCAAGAATGGAAAAAATTCAAAATAGAAAGCATCTTGCTTCAACACAGCATAACATAGATGTTCAATCCTCCAGCTGGATCTCACCACAGAGGAGTATGGGAGTGTATAATCTGTTCCATTAAGAAAGTTCTCAATGCCAGGTTCAAAACCTAGATGAGAAGGGTCTTCACACATTTTTCTGTGAAGTGTAAGCTATCTTGATCAATCGACCCATAACCCTCTAATGATCCAAATGATCTAGAAGCTCTCACACCTAATCACTTGCTGCTGATGATGGTAAACTCTGCTTTGCCTCACGGACTCTTCCAAAAGGAAGACCTCGATGCACGAAAGAGATGGAAGCAGGTGCAATACATTGCCAACCTCTTTTGGAAGAGATGTATTCAAAAATATTTACCAGAGCTTCAAAGACATTAAAAATGGATGAAGGTAAAATTAGCACCTAGAAATGCATGGGTAATGGGAAGAATTACCAAAACAGTACAAGATGAACATGGACTTGTACGCAGAGTTCAAGTTAAGACAAAGGTCTGTGTCTTGTTGGATGCTGATTGAGACAATTGTATGGACTGTAACTGGTAAAATATATTATGTAACACATTTCTTATATTTTATAATTATTTACATTTTAAATCTTTCATATTTTCAAGTTAGTTAACAAAAGCACACCTGCATGTACTAAAGTTTCTACTAAAGAGACTATCACTGTGCTATAGCGTTCACAGCCGTTACTTTTTAAATAAAGTTATTATAGTCTTATGTTGTTCAGCCCATCGTCAACCTAACCACAGGCTCTACTCTTCAGCACAATTACCCTAAAAACTCACACATACCAGAAAACCAATTCCAAAATAATGTAACTTTTAACAGATCTCCCCCCATATCAATATTGAGCAAAACACATGAAATAGCACTTCATTTTAACATTTACTCTTGAACAATCAGAAGCAAAGCATGCTGGGAACTAGAAGTCCATTGTAACCACTGATTGTAACTCATTCCATGAGTGTATATATGCATGTACAAGTTTCACATTTATATGGGAACATGTGCAATACATTTACACAATAAAAGGATAAAGCTATGTAATGCGATTGGTCTTCATTTAAATATTTTTGTAGCCACTCATGGCCAATGCATATATTAAAAAAAAAGCACTAATTTCCCCATATATGGTAATGTATAATGTAATATTGCATTATATTCCCATATAAAATTGTTCTGTAAGGGAAGAATGTGGAACAGACAAGTGAACCATTATATCAATGTGTAGCCTACTCAGTGTATTAGTTTAAAAAGTTATTTCCCTCCAATAAGACTCACGCTGTTGCTTTTACTAATATTTGTAAATGCCAGTGGCCATTTACAACACTAAAGCAAGTCAAATGCCTATACAAAACATTTTAGACCATTTACATCTGCATTTAGAATCATCCATTTTTTGAGATCAACCAAAAAAAAAAAAAAAAAAAGTCATGTTAATGCAGCAAAAATACTTCCCAGTAAACACCAAAACACAAACCTATTTTACAAGTTATATTTATTTCTCAAAAACACCAAATTAAGAAACAGCAGCAAAGCAAGCAACTAAGACTTCACTTGTTGCAACAACCTCAGTATGCCTTGAGATGAACGCTTGTTGAGAGTAGTCTGAGAGAGAGGAGGTGCTGGATCTTGAAAGCCAGGCTTGAAAGACTGCACAGACTCATAGCTTGAAGAGAGAGGTACATTATTAGGTTGCTCTAAAGATTGGGAACCAAGACTGGAATGAGACCCATAACTTGACTGCTCTGACACAGAAAAGACCTGGAATCCAGGCTGCAGGGACACAGATTGGTAGTGGATTTGTGCTGGCTGCTGGCTACTGGATTGGGACAAAGACTGGTAGCTGGCCTGTCCTGGTTGGTGAACAGACCAGTAATGAGCTTGTGCTGAGGGCAGACCACTGGGCTGGACAACAGTCTGGAAAAGGGCCTGTCCCGGTTGTGGGCCACTGGGTCTGGACAGAGATGGGGAAAGGGCCTGTCCTAGTTGTGGGCCACTGGGTCTGGACACAGACTGGTAAGAGGCTTGTGCTGACTGCAGGCCACTAGGCTGGACCACAGATAGGTAGCTGGCTTGTGCTGATGGCAGAGCACTGGACTGGTCCACAGACTGGTGGCTGGCTTGTGCTGACTGCAAGCCACTGGGCCTGGACACCGATGGGTAAAGGGCCTGTCCTAGTTGTGGGCCACTAGGCTGGACCACAGACGGGTAGATGGCCTGTCCTTGTTTGCCACTGGGCCTGGACACCGATGGGTAAAGGGCCTGTCCTAGTTGTGGGCCACTGGGCCTGGACACAGACTGGTAAGAAGCTTCTGCTGACGGCAAGCCACTGGGCTGGACAGACTGGAAGAGGGCCTGTCCTGGTTGTAGGCCACTAGGCTGGACCACAGATGGGTAGCTGGCCTGTCCTTGTTTGCCACTGGGCCTGGACACCGATGGGTAAAGGGCCTGTCCTAGTTGTGGGCCACTGGGTCTGGACAGAGATGGGTTAAGGGCCTGTCCTAGTTGTGGGCCACTGTTTCTGGACACAGACTGGTAAGAGGCTTGTGCTGACTGCAAGCCACTGGGCTGGACAACAAATGGGTAAAGGGCCTGTCCTAGTTGTGGGCCACTAGGCTGGACCACAGATAGGTAGCTGGCCTGTCCTTGTTTGCCACTGGGCCTGGACACAGATGGGTAAAGGGCCTGTCCTAGTTGTGGGCCACTGGGCCTGGACACAGATGGGTAAAGGGCCTGTACTGACTGCAGGCCACTAGGCTGGACCACAGATAGGTAGCTGGCTTGTGCTGATGGCAGAGCACTGGACTGGTCCGCAGACTGGTGGCTGGCTTGTGCTGACTGCAAGCCACTGGGCTGGACAACAGACTGGAAAAGGGCCTGTCCTGGTTGTGGGCCACTGTTTCTGGACACAGACTGGTAAGAGGCTTGTGCTGACTGCAAGCCACTGGGCTGGACAACAGATGGGTAAAGGGCCTGTCCTGGTTGTGGGCCACTGGGCCTGGACACAGACTGGAAGAGGGCCGGTCCTGGTTGTAGGCCACTAGGCTGGACCACAGATGGGTAGACGGCCTGTCCTTGTTTGCCACTGGGCCTGGACACCGATGGGTAAAGGGCCTGTCCTAGTTGTGGGCCACTGGGTCTGGACACAGATGGGTAAAGGGCCTGTACTGACTGCAGGCCACTAGGCTGGACCACAGATGGGTAGCTGGCCTGTCCTTGTTTGCCACTGGGTCTGGATACAGATGGGTAAAGGGCCTGTCCTAGTTGTGGGCCACTGGGCCTGGACACAGATGGGTAAAGGGCCTGTACTGACTGCAGGCCACTAGGCTGGACCACAGACGGGTAGCTGGCCTGTCCTTGTTTGCCACTGGGTCTGGATACAGATGGGTAAAGGGCCTGTCCTAGTTGTGGGCCACTGGGCCTGGACACAGATGGGTAAAGGGCCTGTACTGACTGCAGGCCACTAGGCTGGACCACAGATGGGTAGCTGGCCTGTCCTTGTTTGCCACTGGGTCTGGATACAGATGGGTAAAGGGCCTGTCCTGGTTGTGGGCCACTAGGCTGGACCACAGATAGGTAGCTGGCTTGTGCTGACTGCAAGCCACTGGGCTGGACAACAGACTGGAAAGAGGCTTGTGCTGATTGCAGAGCACTGGACTGGTCCACAGACTGTGAGCTGGATTGGGCTTGGCTGCTGGACTGGTCCACAGACTGGTAAGAGGCTTGTGCTGACTGCAGGCGACTGGGCCTGGACACAGATGGGTAAAGGGCCGGTCCTGGTTGTGGGCCACTGGGCCTGGACACAGACTGGTAAGAGGCTTGTGCTGATTGCAGAGCACTGGACTGGTCCACAGACTGTGAGCTGGATTGGGCTTGGTGTTGGCTGCTGGACTGGTCCACAGACTGGGAAGAGGCTTGTGCTGACTGCAGGCCACTAGGTTGGACCACAGATTGGTAGCTGGCTTGTGCTGATGGCAGAGCACTGGACTGGTCCGCAGCCTGTGAGCTGGATTGGGCTTGGTGTTGGATGCTGGACTGGTCCACAGACTGGTGGCTGGCTTGTGCTGACTGCAAGCCACTGGGCTGGACAACAGACTGGAAGAGGGCCTGTCCTAGTTGTGGGCCACTGGGCCTGGACACAGACTGGTAAGAGGCTTGTGCTGATTGCAGAGCACTGGACTGGTCCACAGATGGGTACCTGGCTTGTCCTCGTTTGCCACTGGGTCTGGACACAGACTGGTAAGAGGCTTGTGCTGACTGTAGGCCACTGGGCTGGACCACAGATGGGTACCTGGCTTGTCCTCGTTTGCCACTGGGTCTGGATACAGATGGGTAAAGGGCCTGTCCTGGTTGTGGGCCACTAGGCTGGACCACAGATAGGTAGCTGGCTTGTGCTGACTGCAAGCCACTGGGCTGGACAACAGACTGGAAAGAGGCTTGTGCTGATTGCAGAGCACTGGACTGGTCCACAGACTGTGAGCTGGATTGGGCTTGGCTGCTGGACTGGTCCACAGACTGGTAAGAGGCTTGTGTTGACTGCAGGTCACTGGGCTGAACAGACTGGAAAAGTGCCTGTCCTGGTTGTGGGCCACTAGGCTGGACCACAGATTGGTAGCTGGCCTGTCCTGGTTTGCCACTGGGTCTGGACACAGATGGGTAAAGGGCCTGTCCTAGTTGTGGGCCACTGGGCCTGGACACAGACTGGTAAGAGGCTTCTGCTGACGGCAAGCCACTGGGCTGGACAACGGATTGTAAAAGGGCCTGTCCTGGTTGTAGGCCACTAGGCTGGACCACAGATGGGTACCTGGCTTGTCCTCGTTTGCCACTGGGTCTGGACACAGACTGGTAAGAGGCTTGTGCTGACTGCAGGCGACTGGGCCTGGACACAGATGGGTAAAGGGCCGGTCCTGGTTGTGGGCCACTGGGCCTGGACACAGACTGGTAAGAGGCTTGTGCTGATTGCAGAACACTGGACTGGTCCACAGACTCTGAGCTGGATTGGGCTTGGTGTTGGATGCTGGACTGGTCCACGGACTGGTGGCTGGCTCGTGCTGACTGCAGGTCACTGGGCTGGACAACAGATGGGTAGCTGCCTTGTGGGGTCTGCAAACCACTGGGCTGGGACACAGATGGGTAGAGGGCCTGTCCTGGTTGTTGGACACCTGGCTGTGACAAAGACTGTGAGCTGGATTGGGCTTGGTGTTGGATGCTGGACTGGTCCAGAGACTGGTGGCTGGCTTGCGCTGATGGCAGATCACTGGACTGGTCCACAGATTGGGAGACCACCTGTTCCAAGTTCTGGCTGCTGGCTTGAGATGATTGTTGGAGGCTGAGCAGGGCCACAGGTTGGTATCTTGCCTGCGCTAGTTGCACATCATTAGGCTGAACTGTGGAATCATTGCTTGACTGCTCTACTTGCTGCCCACTGAGCAATGGCACAAGTCCAGAACCAAAGCGGCCTTGTCCTAACTGATAGCTGGGTTGTGAAGACTCACTTTGCTGCAAAGGCTTAAAAAAAGTGGAACTTGAAGTCTGCACTGGCCTGGTACCAGAATATAACCTGGAACCAGCTTGAATTCTACTTTTATGAGGCTTGACAATGGGCTGCACTGAAGACTGGTAGCGGACGTTCACCAATTGGCCACTGGACTGGGAGCTGGTCTCCACTAGTTGCTGGCTACTAGATGCCACAGATTCACTACTAGACTGCCCTAAAGTTTGAAAGTTGATCTGCGCTGGCTTGGGTGGAGACTCAATGCTCATACTTTCTGATTCTGTGGTAACTGCAATGGGTACAAGACTGCCATTACCAGCTGAAGACATTAGAGATCCTTGAATGTGACTTCTAGCATCAGAGTCAGAACCAGGCTTATACGAATTAGTAATTGGTCCAAAACCAGAAGAGCCATTTTGAGGATTATAGCTTACACTGCTATACACACCCTTAACTTGTGCAGCACTGTAAGTGATATTCTTAGATCTTTGAAGACTAACAGGATCCGATACATGCTCACGGCCATACCAGCTAGAGGAACTCTGTGGTTTCACATCCTGCATGGGGAGACCAGCCTCATTGTATACAGGATAACCTCCAACCTTGACAAAGCCAGCAACTAAGAAAAAAAAAAAGACACATGTTAACAAACCAGACATGTTAACAAACAGGAATTATAGAATTTGCCTGAGTAAACCTTACCACTTCCAATATCACCATGGACACAGAGACTGAGAAGTGCCAGAGAAAAACTGAAATAAAAAAAGACTTGTTAGACACTTCTTGCTTTAAAGAACAAGTAAAAAAACAAACATTGAACATCATACCTTAAGAGTCGGATAGCGGTACCCTCCATGTCCAGCCTAGAATCAGCAACTTACCACCTCAGCAATACCACTACAAAATCATAAAAACATACTTGCACCCCAGCACACACTAATGATGGTAAAATTGACTTTTTATAGTGTCAGGAACTGCCATTTACCAATTGTTTCCTGACCATCAGTTGTCATGGGAACATGTAATACTCAATTATTAGGTTCAGGTGTCACCAGTGTCTGATCACGACAACTGCCATTTCATTCCTTTTTTTAGTACTATGATTTCTGAACAGAAAGACAGCACACATACTGCTTTTTGGGATTAATTAAAATACATTAATTTTGATTCTATTTGAAGTCAGAATACATTTTAGGGAGCAGTATTATGCTGACTGTTCATAAGATTTATAGCAGTAATCTGGGCCACATTCAGCCCTGACAAAACGTTTTTTTAAACAGAAACGGTGGTGCGTTGAACACCCTGTTCTGATGACGCAAGACATGCAATTATGCCAGCTGAGAAGGCCTGTCTTTGTGTTCTTTTTGAAGAATTTTCACAGCCTGATGAAATCGGTATAAATACGTGTTTACTAATGCAAAATATGCTCAATATTACAGTCACTGCCCTTGCCATCCTGAATAAAAGAGAACATCCCAAGCGAGTGAAGGGATTTGTGGAAACTGTGGTTCCTAATTATTGTCATCCAACATTTGCCTGTTATGGTTTCAGCGATGTTAATGCATATTAAATAAGTTAGTTAGTTTTAACTGAAGGTTCAAGATAACTCTGTAAACTACAAATGTGGGGAAAAATTCAGTTAAAGGTTTGCACAGAGTCAGTGTCCAGAGTCAAGGGACCTTAAACCCAATGTTATAAAGAGAGCTACTAACATAAAGTGTTGTAAAATTCAATTATGTACATAGTAGCCTATTGCTATTTTGCAGAGATAACCCTTATGGAAAGAAAATATATTTCCCTATCTATGAATGATCAATATATTGCATGATTTAACAGCAGGACATAAAGGTACATAAAGAAATCCAGATGTTATTGTAATGGATGAGGCTGGTACTCGTTCATCCAGCCACTGGAGGGAGCCCTCTCCTGAATACTAACTTGAACTTTTGCTCGTTGGTTACTTCCTGTTTCACTCCTGTATAAATAGACATGTGCTGAGCTCCAATTCGCCTACTTATACTAACCCTAAAAGTATGTACGCTTTCTGTGAACAAAAAGTACTTACTTTTGAGTGTGTAGTAAAAGAGTAGACAAGCTTTGGGACACACTAACACGTCATACAATCGCGTCTTTTCTCTCTGCTGCATCCAGTCACCGTAAATTGCCCTGTCAGTCATCTTACATCCTCCACATTTCATTTAGTTAATTTCCTACCGTATCAGAGAGAAATACAGCACGTTGATCTGCAGTCGCGGGTCTTTCATGTGGAGAACTCTCCTCATATTAATGCATAGTGATGCATTTAAAAGTTAATGGCCATTCGGATCTTTATAAAAGTTCACATTGGTATTTGCAGATGAAAAATAACACGGGTAACATTAAATATATATTTTCTATCAGGTTAAACTGATTATCAGTCACTCAAATCTCTCAGCATCGATCGTGTATATCCGCCATGTTTTGTAGTTTTTAACACTTTTTAATCTCACATACTATTTAGGATGGATAGTATGGACATTGGAACGCAGGGGTGCATTTCCACTGATAATTTGCGAAGTATTGCCAGTTTATTCACTGCCTTACCAACCGTGTCTCATTGCCTGTTTCATTGCCTTTTTGTTACTGACCATTGTGCTTGCTTTATTGGATTTTTGCCTTTTGGAAATTGTTTTTGCCATGGTTGCCTGTTTGGACTGATTACTTGTCACTGTTTATTCTGCCTACATTATTGACTACGTCTCTGCCTGTTGTATTGGATTTGGTTGCTGATATTTATTAAACTTCCAGCATTTGGATTCCATCTTGCCTTCATGTCGAGTCCCTCACAGTTATAGTATAGAATACAGCTTCAACAGAAGACAAAAGACCCTCTGTCTACCTTCCTTCAATGCTGAGACCAATACGTTAAACATAAAATCTTTCAGTTACTTTTAATTATCAGCTGTCTTAATTTGTTCTTTATCTCAGTTGTCCTCTGTAATGTGTATTTCTCCTGCATTCATGATTACAGTAAATTTTGTTACTATTCCTTTGCCGTGCGCGTTCTCTCCAGCCACCTGCGTTTTACACTACTGTCACTCACAATGTATTTGTCTATTTGATACATCTTTTTAATTCATTATTCATTATTAATTCATTTGTATTTATTTTTTACATTTGCTGAGAGGGGACCTATAATGCAACTCTCACAAGATGTAATATAAGTCTCTGGTTCCCCCAGAATGTGTCTGTGAAGTTTCAGCTCAAAATACCCCACAGATTATTTTGTGTCCCTTTAAATGCAAATGAGCTGCTGCTCCCGCCCCCTTTCCAGAAGAGGGCGGAGCTTTAACAGCTCAACAACAACAAAGCTGGAGAATCTCACGCAGCCAAAATGAGGAAAGTGTTCAGCCTTACATTGTTCAAACCGGAGTCGACACTGATGGAGAGACTCAGGAAGAAGTTACAACTTTTAGACGTTTCTGAATGCTTAGTGGATAAATTGATGTAGTTGCTGTGGAGTTGATTCAACTCATCCACTAGCATGTGCCGTCATGTTCATCTTTTGTGTTGAATTGACCCTCGTTTGTGAAGCAGTCCGGCGTAAAATGACGGCATGTCAACAACACTCTACTACAACAACTCTTCCTCTTCTCTAAAGCAGCCCAACATGGCCCCGCCCCCTTTGTTATATAACAATATTATATAGTTTTTTTTACAAGTTTGATCTTCATTTACCTTTCTTATAAAACAATTGCCTTTCACAATTAATAAAAGAACACATTATACACACACTTTATATTTAATGATATTTAATGATTTGTAGATTACATTTAATAGATACACTTTCATGAAAACATTTGCATTTAATTGTAAAATGTCATTATACATGTTTGGGGCTGTGTTCTCGTCGCATTTACAGTTTTGACCAGCCGACGAGTGGTGTTTCATTTTTTCATTTTGGCAAATCATTTTGCGAACTAATGGGTTCAATTGTTTCTCGGTTGGATTAGAATGTCTTGTTACATTTTTGTGATGAACACTGTAATGTTCAAAATATTTCTAAATATGTAAAACTGCTTTTTAAAAGATGTTTAACAATAGATGCTTTCCAGATGAAGTGCTCTTGAAGATGTGCTATCTGGGTCAGTGCAACATTATCAGCTCCAAAATGACTTTCAGGCAGTTGGAGTACTGTGTGTATGTGTGTGTGTGTGTGTGTGTGTGTTAGGCATGCTCATTCTGTTCGATGTTGGCGACAAGTCCCTTTGTGTCAATAGTGGCAGGAGGCCGTGTCAGGTCAGAGTTGATATAGAGTCTGTTGTCAAACGTACACTCTCCAAACACAGGCCTGGGGCTTCTCTTTAGAAACAGAAATGTGGCAAGCCCTGCCACTGCAATTATGACCAAGACGACCCCAACTGCGATGCCCGCAGAGCCATGAGGAGCATCTTCTACCACAGCGACTGCAAAATGAAACAGCATTAAATACTTAATTCATGTTATGAATTAAGGTGTAAACTTTGACAGCGCTAATTATAATTAATTTGAATTAATGAAATGTAGATGCATACGTGGTAATGATGGTTTCTCTGTTGGTGGTATAACTGAAATATAAAGACATTTTTGTACATGTTAACGAAAGGTAGCCTATTCTATTAAACTGAATGGAGAAAATAAACAAATAAAGTTGCATTTGCTTGGATAACAAACCTTTTGCAGTCTTGCAAATATAAGGTCTGTAAGCATTGCAGTTTGTAGTACTCCACATTCCAGTGCTCGACTGGACCTCCACACAATAACCAGCTTCATTTGGCATCCGGGGTTTCCAGTTTGTGTAATCTACCACCGTATTATCAATCCACATCCATTCACCTGTGACACACACACACACATACACATATGGTCAGATGGTGCTTCTGAGATCATTTTGAGTATTTTGTTTGTCTGGATTAAGTACGTTTCTAACCCGTATGACTGCGGTGCATGCCAATCCAGAACGATTTGATTCCATCCTGCATGATCTCCAAATTCTGAAGGATAAACTTGGATTCTACTGAGTCCTCGATACTCAATAATGATGCCCCTGAAATTAGAGACTGTTTTTACTTCCGCAATTATATTTTTTCTGTGATTGACTAGTGATTAAAGGGGTCATGAGAAATCAGATTTTCCTTGATCTTTTGATATATAAGAGGTCTTTGTTCTATTAAAACATCCTGCAAGTTTCATAGCTTAAAGGGTTAGTTCACCCAAAAAATGGACATCGACGAATATTTTTACATCATTGCACCATAAGCCCCGCCCACTGGCGTTCAGTCACTTAGTTGCTGACATTTGCCTACACTGGATGCGAGCATTGCGCCAAAGCAAATAGAAGCCATTAAAATCACTGATGCTGCGTTCAGTTTCTGACATACAAATGGACGAAAGAATGACCACTTTGATGTGTCCAGTTTAAACAGCTTGTTTGTGTCTCTGTACAGACTTCAGAAGGACAGAAACAAGTGAATGGTTTATTTTTATGGTGTCCCGGATCACGTCAGAGGATTATATGTTTGTTCGGAGCATTTTATTTTGTAAACGAGGCACAGTGTAATGCTGCATTCACACCGAATGCGTCTGGGGCTTCAAATTCGCGTCAGATGCATCTAGTTGGACGCTTGAACATTTTGAAGTCAGACGCTTCAGATGCGCGTCAAATTCGCTCTATTCGCGCGTCTAAACAAAGTGTGTTCAGACGCGAATTTGTGTCATGGGAGGGGCTTGCATCTCTTTCTGCACAGATCCTCTGCATAAACACATCATCTCGTCAGTTGGAAACCTGTAGCGGCAATTTAACTCAGTTTTGCGGCCGGCTTTTGCTAGCTAGCAGGTGGGCTAGTATCAATGGCTAAAATCATGCAAAGCATTTTACAACTAACCAGATTGTCAGATTTCTTTGCATATCCTCTTCCAGGCAAGGTCCTTTTTATTCCTGTTTCGATAAAAATATAGAGCTCAGGGTGGCCACACACAGCGACTATCTTTTCTCTGGTCTCCACCGTTAATCACGTCATAAACATGTTACTACCAAAGCAGAGTCCCTGATTGGTTAACGCGTCGCAAATTTTCACCAAAGTTCAGATTTTTCAACTCAGGCGTCGAGGGCGTCAGATGCTCAATTCGCTCGTCAGACGCGTCAGGCGCGTGAACGCTCAATTCGCATCGCACCATTTGTGCGTCAACAGCCAATTCGCGCTGCGCTAGACGCTTGATTCGCGCCGCAGGATGTCTAGACGCGCGTCTACATTGACTTAACATGTAAATCAGATGCTTCAGATGCGTTCGGTGTGAACGCAGCATAATGGAGAGTTCGCAAAGGGAAAAGCCTTAAGTTTCCTTAAGTGGACTCTTAACCTCATGCAACCTAGCTCTGCCACTTAAAAAGGACCATTTCAGACAAAAAATAATAGTTTTTCCACATATACTGTATCATATATATATATTTTTGATAAAAAAGTATTCTCGTCTCTTTATAACATTAAGGTTGAACCACTGTTCAACATGACAGTCACATGACAGTTTTAAATATGTCTTTAGTACCTTTCTGGGCATTTAAATTGTAAATTAATTTGCCGTCAATGCAGGCCTCACTGAACCATCGGATTTCATCAAAAATATCTTAATTTGTATTCTTACGGGTTTGGAACGACATGAGGGTGAGTAATTAATGACAGAATTTCATTTTTGGGTGAACTAACTAACACTTTAAGGGTTTTCAAGCAACCCAGCCCTGCCACACTTCAGACAAAAAAATAATCATTTATGCACATATACTATATTAACATTATAAGTGAACCTCAAGTAACATGTCATAATGCCTTCTAATTTTATTCCAATGCTGTTTGAAATGAAAAGTGAAAGTGAATGAGTATCATATTGTATTATCAAAATACATTATTATATACTCTTAAGTAGTATCATGTGAATTCTCTTTAAATTAAAACAGATTATCTGCTTAACACAAAGTAATGCCTACCTATTCTCATGCATTCCACTGTGGCATGAGCCCAGTTGTCCGACATCGAGGCCATGAAGGCATAACAGTGTCCTCTGAAAGGGATCCAGGTTTTACGCTTCTTTGGCTCTGGGCAGTTCCCCGGCAACTGAGGAGGGTCTGTGGGAGCGATGTCTGCGGGGCAGTGGAAGAATGAAACGAATAAAAAATATAAGGCATTGCACTTCAAGTGTCTGTTTTAATGTTAAAGTTTAAAGTTTACAAGCTGACTGAAACACCTTCCAGCCAGTCAGAATCAAGTATTCAGACAGACTATGGTATAAAGTAAATTATCTACTGGTGCAATACAATTCACAATTCCAGTTCTCAAGTTAAATTATGCAAGACCATCTATATTTTTATTGCATGCAGAATTTTGAATGAAATACCTTGGGATCGCTTGCACAGGGAATAATACGCGTTGCTGCATGCAGCCGTTTTCCAGTCGCCATCCGTATCAATATATACACAAGCTAAATTGTTTCTGGGTTCTCCTGCTGCCCATTTGCTGTATCTTAGAAGCCAGTTGTCCACCCAGCGGTAACGACCACTTGTCTGAAGCAAACAAATTTCATTCGTAAGGCATCTCTTGTCATTAAAAACATTTCGTAGCATTCTAGTGGCGAATATGATTTTGTCATGTAGAACATGTTCAACATCTTTTGGAGCACTTTTGCCCCTAATTTCCGTGATGGCCGGGGCGGGGCTCATTTTCGAGAGGACGGGTAAAACGGATGAAACATGGACTGATATTCCAGGATCCACAAGGATGTTGAACTTAAAAAATATTTATAATTTGTCAAAATCTCGGTAACCCATGTGTCTCATGCACATGTTATGTTAGTATATCATAATTAGCTTGATATAATAAGCTTTATTATTTTATTTTGTAATGTGAAAAATGCTTTTATGCTTACTTTATGCACATGGGAATTACAGATTTTCAAATGTGATTTTGTACCAGGTTGCTGTTGAGGCCGATCCACAAAGGCTCCTTAAGTTTGCTGACTCTAAGGATGGTGTAAGCCTGGCTGATGGAGTCAAGCACACTGGCCAGGTCAGCATCATCTGCTTTACACTGTCTCCTCGCTTCATCCCAGCTCATTTTCTCCATCTGCACTTTGTATGAATCATTTCCCAGTTTGAAAAAATGTTGTGGCAATGCTGTGGTCACAGGACGAGGGAGCTGAGAGTCTATAACACAAAGGTTAAACACTTTGAAATGAACAGTTTCCTGGTTAAGTGGTCAAATAATACTGCAGAGATTAGCTGTGACCAATGCATTTATGATGTAGGTAACTAAAATCATTGTTTTAATGTATTGTTATTTCAGGTACAATGTTTGCAGTGTTTCTTTTCTTCTCCCCTCTAACCTGTTGTCCTCTTGCAGATGAAACCTTTTAGATCTCCGCAGTCTTCGACTTTCCACACACCTGTCATCTTCTCTGGGCTTCTAACCATGACGACACAGTCATAGCTCTTGAAGGAACAGAATTCAGATAAATTAACTCAGCATTAAAAACACAACTAAACAAGCTAATGTAAATTGCTGTAATTTTACAAGGTTAGTGTAGCACGATTACTATGAAGAAGATATGAGTTCACATTCACAACACAACAACTGATGAGCAAAACTCTCTAATGGCTGCTTTAAGGTCAGTTTAAAGGGGTCATGAAATGCAGTTTCAGATTATCAAATTGTTCCCTGAGGTTAGTTTAAAGTGTTTTGGACCATCCTCAATTTCACTCCCTGTGAAAAAACTTAATTTTGAAGGGGCGTGACCTTCAGGAACTGAAGTAAACTCCCACTGCTGAGATTGGCTAACTTCATCGCACCATATCCACGCCCACGCCTATATTCTGGCTGGTTTCTGCTTGGTTTTGAATGTTTTTTTAATTACTTTATCTTGGTTTAGGGTTAAGGTTAGATTAGGCTCCTGAGCAGTCCTATAGACCTTATTTACCAGAGAAACAAGCGCGCCACCATCTTTAGAAAATTGTCTATGAACTTCCATTTTTGCGGCAGCCCTATATATTTCTGTGGCATCGCTGTTGAAGAAGAATTAGCTGGTGAAGTGGATTTAACTGTTGTAGAGTTAATGAAAGTTATCATGAGCATTGTTATGTTTAAAGCAGATGTCTTAACAAATGTCAGTTGACCGGGAAGATTTTAAAATGAGCAGTTCATTCATAAATACGTAAGACCGCTGCGGAAGTCAAAAGACAATGAGCGCAGCGCTGAAAAGGGGCGGAGCTACATAAGTTCTATATTTTTGGGTATAACTCTATGTTGCATTGTCCGATTTGGCTCAAACTCAGTTTGTGTGTATTTCACTTTGTGCTTCATCAGTGTATGAGGTTTTTAACACACTAGCGCCACCTAACACTGTGAATGTGACTTCATTTGTTTCATGTTTTGGGTATAAGTTCTTGTTTCAATGTGCTATCTTGCATCTGTTTTGTGGTCAGACAAACATACAAAGTCAGTTCTGTCATGACAACTCTCGGGAGATTGGCATGGTAATTAAGATTGAAATGGTAATGGATATGGCAATCTAGATCTGCTATGCCGCTGCTGCTGCAGCAGGGCAAGTACTGAGTCTTGCTACTGCCAATACATTCACAGACATTGCTGTGAGCATGTAAGACATGCTGCTGCTGCTGCACATGTAACTTACTTGAATGAACTCCCGTAGCAAATCTATACAGGTGGAGCTGGGGAAGGTGGATGGTTTTTGAAAGCGCTCTGCAGACTGCAGCAACACTACCGGTTTGAAAGTTTGAATGTTGAGCCGCTGATGCAACAACAACCAATCAGCTGTGCTATGGAGATAATGACGTGATTGTTCCCAAATGAGTTAAAGACCTATCAGCTTGCGCCATCTAGAGTTTCATGCCAGAACTGGGTAATTAAATGTTGTGTTCCTGATGAAACTCTGATGATTGTGGTAATCTTTATAGATACTGGATAGCCTTTGTCAGCAATATGGTGTGAATACCTGCCTGTGAATCAAAGTAGCCATACATCCTGGAAGACACATCCGGGAGTGATGAAGGTTGACCCTTGGCCCAGTTTGTATAGCTGACACCCTTACCATCAGTCCACAAAAACCTCATCTCCCAATTGACATCATTAAAACCAATCCATACGTCATCGTCTGAACCAAGCATTAGAGTAGTGAGGAATGCTGCAAACAGAATCAACAGGTCATAATTCATTTTGTCGATCGAATGACTGGTTTCTAAGCAGAATTTTTGTTTTCTGTGTGGACTGACAAATTGCATGTTGTTGTAAACATGCAAGTCCCCTACTTCTGACATTGCATGTTTACGGTACACCACTAACATAGTGCATGTAGCTTTCTCTTCTTAAGCAGATTTCTCACAATAACCAGCTTTTTGGTGTAAACGTGTCACAAGTGCAATGCTCACCTTGCTCTTCATGACCCTGAATGGACACCAGGTTGCCTCCATGTGAAATGCAGTGGTCCCGAGATGTATGCCACGTCATCTCATTATTAAAAAACTTGTAACACTATTTGAAAATGGAAGTGCTTTGAATTAGAATGTGCAGATTAAATGTGGGCCTGGTAATATTATGTTTTATGATGAAATGACTCTCACTCTGCCACGAAACATGGTCCATTCTGGAGTACAGCCTCCTGGTGGTACAGTGGAGGGCAACATGGTGGAGTTGACAAAGTCAGAACTTCTTTTACAGATAGAGGGCAATGCCAGACCACAGTTAATATCATTCCAGAAACCTTTAAAAAAAAAAAAAAAACATATTTTTAATCCTTTGAGCAGGGAATAGAGGATAATGCAGCAATAAAAACTTTATAATCACATGTCTTGACAAATATATGACGTAATATTGATGGTGCAGTATATAAGAACAAGATTTGGTGTTATAAGCTTTTGTAAAACAACACCCATAAACCAATATTAATTGTGCAAATAAAAACCTAAAAAGCATGCTGTCAGTCATATTGCTAGTCCATCCATATACCTTAAGTTATACTTTGCCTTTATTGTTGCTTTTTATAGACTGGAACAACTGATATTCTTCCACATCTAACATATACCCATTTAACAATCCTTATCAGAGACAATTATAGTTCTACAGAACTATCAAAATCAATAATTATTATATAATCAGTGATCATTATCAATCATCCATATTTAATCTAATGTTTGGGACATGAGGTATCTCAACAATGCATTAACATATTGAGAGGCAGTGGTTCCCAACCCTAGTCCTGGAGCCCCAACACTGCACATGTTTGATGTCTCTGAGGTCTTGGAGTCTCTGCTAATGAGCTGATGAGTTGAATCAGGTGTGTTTGATTAGGGAGACATCTAAAGGGCTGTTTACAAGACACAGTTTTCAACTGAAAACAGAAAACTTTGCATGCATTTTGGACGTTCATTAACATGACAGTAGGGTTTTGGGGGCCTGAAAATGCAAACTTTTGAAAATGATACTGTTATCATCTCCATGCAAACTACAAAAAAAAACAATGACATCATGCACTTGCATATTATGCGTTTACTCTACAGGTGCATAGTGTTTCTTTATGATAGCACTTCCTGCTTCGCTACTGTTCGGACGCTCTTGCTTACAGCTCCGCGCTTTGCTCTATTGCTTTTATATTTTATCTCCTAATTTTAACTTCAGCAAATCAACAGTGCTCAAACGACAAATCTTGGCAACAACAATCTTTTTAACTGGAAGAATTGCTACAAAAAAGGGGAATTTTTATCCAACCAGCCTCCCACTGACGGCAGCCATCAGCTTACATTCCGGAGAAGGGAAAACACAGCTGCCTACATCCAAAAGGATTAGAAATAATATGCCTCCTCTGGTTGAAGAATCTACCTGCTGCACAAACTGCCACAGACTTCTACAAAGGATTGCAGTTCTTGAAACAAAGTTACTTGCGGGACTAACAAACCAAAAGGAACACACAACAGAGCTTCGTCATGGACGTCCTCAGCCCACAGTCGGTGAGTCCCATGAATCTAATGCCCCTAAACAGACCGTACTCAGTGCCGGAACTGATCAGCATATTAATCGATGGCACACACAGGGAGCGAGACCCAAAGGCACTCGAGACATCAGATTGTCACGAGTATCACACATTAATGCAGTAGCATCCTCTACCCCAAACACTAGCTCCCTACCACCGCCAATACATCTGGAGAACAGATTTGAAGTGTTAATGAATGTGGGTGAGGAATCTAATGTGGGTGAGGAATCCCCAAACATGATCGGACACAGATCAAATCAGCCAGCAGCTAACACCGATGCTAACTGCCGCTCAAGGTTGAACAGTCAGCGGCACTCAGCTCAGAGAGCAGCCGAGCCCAGGACTCTGATAGTGGGTGACTCTATTATCAGAAACATTAGCAGCAGGGATACAACTACATGCTGCCTTCCACAAGCAACAGTTTCTGATGTAAACAGGGAACTTAAGAGCATTCTGATGAAATATAAAACTGCAAATCGACTAATCATTCATGTGGGGAAGAATGATATTCGGAAGGAGCAGTCAGAACTCCTTAAGAGGGATTTCAATGAACTTTTTGAAATGCTTAAAAGACTAAAAGTTCAGTCGTTCATCAGTGGACCACTCCCAGCAAGAGGAACAAATAGATTTACACGGTTGCTTGGACTTAACACATGGCTGCAAAAAACCTGCAACTTAAAAGGACTGAATTTCATCGACAACTTCAATCTGTTCTGGAGTCAGAGACAACTGTTCACTCATGATGGCCTGCACCCAAACAAACTGGGCTCAAGAGTGCTAAAGGACAATATCTACTTCTGCCTCCATCATCCTTCAGCAGTGTGTGCAAATCCACTCAACCTGAATGGCACAAACACACCTGGACAGAGTACAACTGACCACAGGACTTCATTTCAGCACCTGAATGGACATGCAGTTGACACATCCCACAAGGTCAATGATAACACCACGCAGCCACAAAAACCACTACTCACGGACACAATCTTGACTGAGCCCTGCCCACAGAGCTCACCGAGAGACAGTGACGTATTAGAACTGCTCCAAAATTCAGCACCCAAGGACGACTTTCGGGAAAACAGCCAGGGAAGCCAGGACAGCATTTTACAGCCTCCGGTAACACCAGAGCAACAGCCCCTCTCACTGGACACGTTATCCCTCTCTCCAACATCCCCTCTTCTGTGCTTCTCACAGAAAATGGAGGAACTGGTGTACGCTGGAACCAAACTCTCCCACTCTTTTGCTGCGAGCCCCCAGATATCAACATAAAAGCGTCAAGCCCCGAAACCACCAAAGCCTGTGGGCCCAGCTCGCCCTCCCCCTCCTCCTGCGAGAGCTCTTCGGCCCCTGCCACAACGCCAGCGCCCTCACCCTCCTTCAACTGTTCTAGGTAAATTAAAAACAACCGATAACAGCTCTCAGTGATGTGTGTCGGGTCCCCGCTATGATAAGTGACTTTATCAAATGTTTACAGAACAAGCGGGAACCCAGTGTGCCTGGAGCTTTCTCTATTTCTGTTTTATTACGTTATAGAAAGCCTAAGGCCTTCTCAAACCGTTTGGCAAACCCATTTAATCTGCTACCTATTACACGTCAAACTAAGATTACTGTAGAGACAGAAAGTAAGACTGTTAAGTTAGCACTTCTAAACATTCGCTCACTTAAAAATAAATCACTTCTAGTCAATGACTTAATAACCACAAACAACCTAGATTTTATGCTTCTAAATGAAACATGGCTTGAAGACAGCTGCAGTGCAACAATCCTGAATGAAACAGCCCCTCCTAACTTTACTTTTATGAGTGTCTGCAGAGCTGTTAGGAGAGGTGGAGGTGTAGCTGCTCTATTTAAAGATGTCTATCAATGTGTCATTTGGTGATTACTTGTCTTTCGAATACTTGGGTATTGTATTAAAAGGTGCTCCTCGCATTCTACTTATAGTTATCTACAGGCCTCCAAAATACTCTCCAGCCCTTGTGGAGGACTTTACAGAACTGTTATCAGCAATTTCCTCAGAGTTTGACTGTTTTGCTATTACTGGGGACTTTAACATCCACATAGAAAATGCAGAATCCAATATGGCAAAAGAAATCATAACTGTTTTGAATACTTTTGATCTGACTCAGCATGTACATGGACCTAGACACAATCGTGGACACACTCTAGATTTAATTATCAGTAAGGGTCTAAACATTTCATCCATTTTCATTAAGGATGTAGCGCTATCTGATCATTTCTGTATTTTCTTTGAAATATTGATCTGTCCGACTGTTGAAGCTAGATCTGTCTCGGTCAAAAAGCGATGCTTAAATGAGAATACTAGTGCTCTGTTTATGAAGGCTATATCTTTAACACCAAGCATATCTGCAGACTCTGTTGATTTTCTCCTTGATTCTTTTAACTCAAAAGTACAGAATGTTATTGATAACATTGCTCCTGTGAAAGTCAGGAAGAAAAGTGGCAGACAAAAAGCACCGTGGAGAAACTCAACAGCAGTGCAAAATATGAAAAGACAATGCAGAAAAGCTGAGCGCATGTGGTGAAAGACAAAACTTGAAATCCATTATAACATCTATAAAGATATTCTTCATGCTTTCAATGTGGAATTAGGCAAAGCTAGACAGACCTTCTTCTCAAATATTATAAACAGAAACTTAAACAACACCCGCACTCTTTTTGCTACAGTAGAGAGACTAACAAACCCCCCCAAGTCAGATTCCCAGTGAAATGCTCTCAGACAGCAAATGTAGTGAGTTTGCTTCCTTCTTCTCTGAAAAAATTAATAATATCAGAAAGGCGATCAGCACATCCTTGAGCTGCACTGGGGTAAAACAGATCAGATCACAACCTCAGAAAGTAGCTATTATGTCTGATTTTGAAGCAATTGATGGTACAATTTTGGAAGAAACAGTACAGCACCTTAAAACATCAACCTGCGCCCTTGACACACTTCCCACATATTTTTTCAAAAGAGTGTTAAACTGTTTAGAAGCAGATCTCCTAGAAGTGGTAAATGCCTCAATTCTCTCTGGGACTTTTCCAAAATCCCTGAAAACTACAGTTGTTAAGCCCCTCCTGAAAAAGAGCAATCTGGATAACATCATATTGAGCAACTACAGGCCAATCTCAAATCTTCCTTTCATAGGCAAAATCATTGAAAAAGTTGTTTTCAATCAGCTGAACAAGTTCTTAAGCTTGAATGGATACTTTGATAACTTTCAATCTGGTTTCCGACCGCATCACAGCACAGAGACAGCACTCATAAAGATAATAAATGATATTCGCCTTAACACAGATACAGGTAAATTAACAGTGCTGGTTCTACTTGACCTCAGTGCTGCGTTTGACACTGTCGATCACAACATTCTTCTTGACAGGCTGAAAAACTGGGTTGGGCTTTCTGGGATGGTCCTAAAATGGTTCAGGTCATACTTAGAAGGGAGAGGTTATTATGTGAGTATCGATGACCATAAGTCTGAGTGGACATCCATGATATGCGGAGTCCCTCAAGGTTCAATACTCGCACCCCTCCTTTTCAACCTATATATGATGCCACTGAGCCAAATAATGAGAAAGAACCAAATTGCATATCACAGCTATGCAGATGACACCCAGATTTACCTAGCCCTATCACCTAACGACTACAGCCCCATTGACTCCCTGTGCCAGTGCATTGATGAAATTGCATTTGGAAACAAAGATGAAGTTTTCAAAGTGAACATGTACCTTCACTCTAGGGGTCAAACAACTAAAAATCAAGTCAGGAATCTTGGTGTGATTTTGGAGTCAGACCTGAGTTTCAGTAGCCATGTAAAGACAATAACTAAATCAGCGTATTATCATCTGAAAAATATTGCAAGAATTAGATGCTTTGTCTCCAGTCAAGACTTAGAGAAACTTGTTCATGCTTTCATCACCAGCCGGGTGGATTATTGTAATGGGCTCCTCACTGGTCTTCCCAAAAAGACCATAAGACAGCTGCAGCTCGTACAGAACGCTGCTGCCAGGATTCTGAGCAGAACCCGAAAACATGAACACATCACACCAGTCCTCAGGTCCTTGCACTGGCTTCCAGTTGCATTTAGAATTGATTTTAAAGTACTGTTACTTGTTTATAAATCACTCAGTGGCCTAGGACCTCAATACATTGCAGATATGCTCATAGAATACAAACCTAACAGATCACTCAGATCATCAGGATCAAGTCATTTAGAAATACCCAGGGTTCACTCAAAGCAAGGAGAGTCTGCTTTTAGCTGTTACACCAGCCGCAGCTGGAACCAGCTTCCAGAAGAGATCAGGTGTGCTCCAACAGTAGCCACATTCAAATCCAGACTCAAAACACATCTTTTTATCTATGCATTTGCTGATTGAGCACTGTGCTATGTCCGAACTGTTTGCACTTTATTTTATACGTATCATCTTTTTATTCTTTTAATTCCTTTTCCTGTTTTTATATATCATCTTGTTATTCTGACTTTTAATGCATTATTGCTGTCTGGTTGAAAGAGCTGGGAGAATTAGGAAGAAATTGATTAGGTTAAAATTTGGTAAATTTGACAAACCATGGGGAAATTTAAGCTGTAGTGCATGGTTAAGATATCTCTGGATTACAGTCAGGACACTTTCCAAAGGGGGAAATTTCCAAAGGGGAAATTTGAACTGCGTTCAATAGGTAAGATATCTCCGGAAGGGGGATTAGGGCTGTGTGGTGCAGTTTGAGGTGTCTTGGCAAAAGGGGAGATTGAAACTATGTTTATCAGTTTGAAGTGCCTTAACAGGTAGCGGTCCTGTTGTGTGAGGAAGATCCATTCTGATCCGCTCTGATGAATGGATCTGTTTAGATCCAACTCTGATGGACGACAACAACAACAACAACAAACTCCCTGAGACTTCCTAGCTCTTCCATCCAGATAGCAAAATTCTTTGTTTTTACTGTTATTTCTATTCCTTATGTTCTATTTTTATTATTCTTTTTTATGTAAAGCACTTTGAATTACCATTGTGTATGAAATGTGCTATACAAATAAAATTGCCTTGCCTTGCCTTGCCTTTACAATCTGGCAGCAGAATACAGCATTATTTAGTCATTTTCGCAGAGAAAACAGAAACTTTTAGTACATCATTGTCATGTAAAGGTCTGATAAAGAAGCACTGGGATAAGAACAAGATGGTGCACATGGCGTTTCTGGACCTCGAAAAAGCATTCAATCGAGTCCCACACAAGCTCATCTGGCGAGCACTGAGATCTCATGCCATCCCAGGAGAGTATGTGAGGTGGGTCAAATAACTGTACCACAATGTCATGAGTGTGGTTTGATACCAAGCCCTAACCTCAGAATCCTTCAATGTCATTGTTGGCTTCCACCAGGGATCAGTCCTGTTCCCTCTTAAAAATTTGGTTGCAAGAATTGCCTCGACCGGGTTAGACGACTGCAAGGAAGACCAAAAAAGTGGTGGATGGATAGCATCACCAATGACCTGCTCAACAGAAACTCAGAGGACATCCACGACAGAGTCAAATGGAGACAATAAAGCAAAGCGCCAGACCCTGTCCCAAATGTGCCGTCCAGGGGTTACTCCAGGACCAGGGTTGGAAACCACTGAACAGTGTGATCTAGTGGTCAAGAGCTATGGAAGATTGCTATTTTTGCTTTTAACTTCTGAAGAGTTTGACCATAAATCATGAGAATTGTCTCTTTAGATTTAGTGCTGCATGCCGAGTCAAAGGCTACCTAAATTTGAAGTCAGCGTCACTGTGCCTATACAGGAGTCATATCATTGCATTCCTTCAAAAATTTTATTATGTGCACATTAAAAGTAACATAAGATGCCCTTTTTTACAGGATGTAATATAAATCTCGGGTGTCCCCATAATGTCTGTAAAGTTTCAGCTAAAATACCCCACAGATTATTTATTACACTATGACATAAATATCCAGCAAACAAAGCTTTTTTCCCCTGCAGAGTTCAGCTCCAGCCCCAACTAAACACACCTGAACCAGCTAAGCAAGGTCTTTTGGAAGGTGTTTTGGGGCAAATTGGAGTTAAATTCTACAGGACGTTAATTGGCCCTCAAGGAGAAGCTTCACACCACACTGACATGATTCACTGAACAGTACTGATGAGGAGTCCTTACCCATACTCTTGTAAATGGTCACACAGTTCTCATCATTATTGGCAAAATTTGGTTCATTTTGATCCCATGCCGTATATACAACAGGTGAACCATCCACCCAGCTATAAACAGAACAAAAAAACCCAGCACAAATGAACTTAAATTAAACAATGTCTTGCTAAAATGGTCTTTTGCATAATGCACACTGGATCCAAGTCTTTCATACTCACCTAAATGATTTGTCCAACTCCACCCTCATCCCAATGTAGTATTGACCCTCTGACTTCCTAGATATCTGTAAAACAGTGTCAATAGCCCTACTCAATGATAATTTAACCATGTTACAACATTTAAAAAAGACAGAATTTGAGTGATTCCCCTTTGTGCCAAGAATCTTTTCTTTGTGTTTTGAATGAATTGGTTGAATGAATGGTCTACTAACTCACTCATAAATACAGTACTTACAGCCTACCTAGAATGTGCAGAGAAAAGTGGAGTGATACAACAGTGATATTAATTCTACACACGTGAAAGGCTATCCAATCAGATTCCAGGTCCAGAACTAACTGCTGCATAAACAACAATCAATATCAAATATACAATACAACATTATATTATCCTGCTCACAGCAATTTACCTGCTTCCATAAAAACTTCCTCTCTGTTTGACCAGTAATGACAACAAGATCGGCATGATTCTTCTTGCAGTACGAGCGAGCGTTTTCCATAGATAGGAGGTCTTCATTAATATAGTACTGACTACCGTTGTACTGGATCCAGCCATCAGCTGTCATGTTAAATTGCACTGTAGGATAAAAAGAACATAAGTTATAATTGTCTTCATCTGCAATTATGTGATTTGTAATAGTCAGCTACTGTAAGTAAAAAGCTGCAAAAATGCTCTCAAATATCTTCTGGCTGTCTAAAAATGATAACTCTGACATCATTTACTGAAGATAAAAACTCATTTTGAGAAAATGGCCTTTTCAGATATGTATTGTAATTGAAATCTACATACACAAATAGATAAAGTGCAAATAAGAGCAACATTTAAAAAAGTGTATTTTGGATGTCTTCTTTCCACTAGTTTGAAAAAACTCTTTATGAAATGCCAAATAGCCCAAAATCTCACAATTCACAGATGCATGAAAAAAAAACTGTGTTTTTACCAGTAGTGTCTCGTCTTAAGTTTGTAAGTGAAGTTAAAAATTACTCTCCACATAATAAGTCAATGTATTTTAGTCCAAGTCCACCCCTGCAGGCAATATTCTAGATGTGCATTAAACACAAAATATGTTACATTAATACATATGTGTGTATATATAGCTGCAAGCACCAATTATTGGGTTCAGGCACTTTAAGGCCTTTAGGCACATGTGTAAAAAAGTATTATGTTTTAACTGGCAAGTCTGTAACCATCTCGATCATAGATGGAAAAGACCATTTACAGCCAATACAGGCAATTTAGCATAGAAAATATATGGTTTATAAAGCTTTAACAGTTCTCGAAGATTGAGCCAAAAACCTAGGACTAGTTCGCCAAAGTTGGTTTTTGAAATAATCTACCATATTCACATTCGATGGACAGCAGCGGTCCTTGAGGCAAAGTTGCTCAGAATGAGGAGTTCTACCATGTGGTATGAATTTCATGGGCGTGTGTGAAAAATCACGTGATATACAATCCTTTACACATGTGAAAAATGCAAAGGTGCCCCCCAGTGGCTGATTTCTTTCGAATTTCTCACATGTCTCTCGGCCTCTGTTAACCTTGTCTGATAGCTGGGCAAACTTAGTGTTTTCAAGATACACAAATGACCTCAATGGCAGTCTTGGCACCTTAGACAAACACACCACATGCCAATTTTCAAGTCAATCAGACTTTGGGTTGCGTAGTTATAGCCATTTTTAATTTTTTCCATGTTATAGCACCACCAAGTGGCCAGTCACCACATTCTTTTTCACACGACCACAGAATGTGCTCTTACATACGTGTGCCAAGTTTGGTGAAAATATCTCATTCCATTCACGAGTTACAGCCATTTTTATTAAAAGTTGCTCTGGCCACTTCAAACGTTTTGGCGGCCCTTAGAGACCATGAATTGAAATTTCAACTTTTTTAATAATTATTGACAATCAGACTCCAGAGAATCTTCCTGTGCTGGATTGGCTCCGATCATGGCAAAAACGTAAAAAGTAGTTCACAAAAGTAGGTTTTTCAAAAAAAATCCAAAATACCCGACAGTCGAATCTGTCTTGAGCCAAGAAATCCAACAATATAAGGCACTTGAGCCAACGCCTAAGAGTTTAGGAGTTATGGGTGATTTTTTGCTTTTCACCACTGTTGTGCCAGGGGTAGATTAGGCCAATCAGGGCAAGCCTTGGTGACGTTGTAGACGGTGTGAGTACTACCAGCCCTCAAATTTTTTGTCTCTACTATATGGTTTTGTCTGCCCAATCACTTTTAGGGAAAAATGCTGATCCTTTGAAATTTTAACAATTACAATAGGGTTTCAGTGCTACACACTTGAACCACTAAAAATAATAATAACATATTAATTTAATGAAGAGCTAAACATTAAAATCGTGTGTATAAAATACCTGAAAAAAGATTAATGTTAATGAATAACATTATGCAGCACTTAATTACCTTGGGTTGCAGTAGTTGGTGGAGGTTTTGGAGTTGTGCCTATTGAACAAACAATTAAAAAAGCATTATTGTGCATGCAGTTGTTAAGTGCATGTGCCTATTACCATGCCTGTTGCCATTGATTGTTTCTTTGAAGAACAAAGAAACACATCAACACATTACATAAAACAAGTGTTAAGTTTGCATTTACGCTCCAAGACTTAATGCACAGATCTATTTGACATACATTATAAGATCTATGCATGTGTACCTATTGGTATCTGACAAATCCAGTCATTATAGGATTCACAATCTCGATCGTTCCACTTGCGTCCATAATAAAAGGCACTTTCTGCACAGTGCTCTTGATTGTTGTAGTTGTTCGGTTCTCCAAACCCCCAATTCTCAAAATCAGACTAAAAAGAAATGCAAACACACATTCACATTGTAGATAATGATGCAAAAAAGTTTGAGTAGGTGTGATGAAGTGGACAATTCTTTTCTTACCAGAAGCTTTTCGATAATAAACAAAAGATTCTAAAATAATTCCAACTCAAATAAGTAGATATCTGCATGTCTAATTATTTGATGAGTAGCCTTGTAATAAGCGGGATATTGTACAGTTAGCTGGTGTTCTAACAATATATGCTACCTATCAGGATGTGCGATCAACATATTATAGTTGCATGGTTTTAAAAGTAGGGCTAGGGTTTGTGGTAGGTTTGTAAAACCTCACCCCATTATCACACCACATGAACATAATGCTGAATGCTGAATTCCCTGATGAAATGTGCAATTCTCATTGGCAGATGAAAGGTCAGGTGATGCAGCACACTACGTCAGAGAAACCGTAGAAGGGCATCTGCCTCATCACATTCCCAGATTCTTTGTCTTTGAGAAGATGTATGTTTGCCGTGTGTTTAAGTGTTTGTGTGTTTAATACATGAGTTCAAAAATGTCAAAACAGTGTAGGAATGAGTGTTGCCGTGCCCTAACGTTATTACGATTAACGCTGTGTGTATTGAAACCGCTTTAATATGCAGAAGCTTTGCTCGTGTCTGGCTCTCTTCTCAAGGAAAGAGCATCAAGCATCTGTACCCCATGGTTTGGGTTTGCTGAGGCACAGCTTAGACAGAGATTATGGGGCTCACAAGTTGAGTTGGAGGAAATAGAGCAGGTGGGCGTTTCCCCCTCTCTCTCTCCATCCTGAGATGGTTTAAGTTGCAATGACAAAGGTGGAACAGACATTGGCAAACTATCTCTTGTGTACTTCTGCATCATCATGGAGAGGGCAATCACTACCAACCAGACCTTGTAGTAACATCTAGTCTGGTTGATAATGCCTTCGCGGCAACTGGTCAGGCTGATGCGTCCATGAACACCATGGCGGATTTGCAGGCAAACCAAGCCAACTTCCTAAAACAGAGATGCCCAATCCTGTTCCTGGAGATCTACCTACCTGCAGAGTTCAGATCTAAACCTGATCCAACACACCTATCTGTAATTATCAAGTGCTCCTGAAGATCTTAATTAGCTGATTCAGTTATGTTTGATCAAGGTTGGAGCTGGACTTTGCAGAAAGGTAAATTCCAGGAACAGGATTGGGCACCCCTGTCCTAAAAAAATATGGATAAGGGTGCAAGACTGACCCCCGAGGTGGTGAAAGAGCTCCGCCGGGACACAGATCTGGCCCCTCCTTGCCACAAAGCAGATGGTCTATGCCGTTGACTGTTCAATGGCTAATATGGTTGCCACAGAGAGGCATCTGTGGCTCAACCTCTTGGGATCAAGATTCTCCTGGATGCCCCGGTTTTTGCCTTATGGCCATTTCGGCAATGCAGTGAATGTTGTCAACAGGTTTTTAGGAGGCAAAGAAACAGTAGACGGCATTCAAACGAAGTATATCCTGTGCCATACCCAAGAACCGGTGGCCTCCCCCATCCACCAATGGCCCAGCTCCAACTTTCTTCTCTCTTGCAGAGAGGAGAGAAGTGCTAGGCTTTGCTGCCCGAAATCCCCAGTGGGATTTCCGCCCAGTCTCCACTCGGCATTGCCATTGGAAGAGCCAGTGCCAGGATATGCAAACTGGGGGCAGTTGTAATTCCGGAGGGGGTCTGTGGCTGAAATAAAATCCCGTTCCTAGGGGGTTTCTCAAGGTGCACAAAAGGTTGTTAGAGTTGTCATCCCCTTTACAATCAGCAGTTCCCCCTTTTTGTCTCAGAACGACAAAGAACGCATGATACTGCTTTCATTTAGCAGCATGGCTACTTCCGCCAAATGTACCACCTTGGTCCTTCGGACCTTAGAAAAAGGTTACAGGTTACAGGTAATGCCTCAAGCTTTCTGTCCTCCACTGTTTCAGTCACTGAAGAAGGATATTTTAGATTAGATTTAGATTAGATTACATTATTTCTGTCATGACAACTCTCTGAGTGCTTGGCATGGTAATGGGTATGACAATGTTGATATGTTTGGTCTTGGCGGAATAGATCTGCTGCGCTGTTGCTGCTTTTATCAGTCCCTCCAGAAAAACACGAAATTTTTTTGTGATTGTTGCGGGCAAAAATCCTTGATTTTGCGGCACGTTTTCCTAAAAAATGCGATGGAATATGTGGGATATTTTTGCAATTTTATGCGATGAAATTGCGGGAACTTGCAAAAACTGCGGTTTGATGAAAAAGAGAAAAAAAGGTGATTCCCCCAACACCCTGTTCTTACTACTACCTTAATGTAAAGAGTCATTTCTTATTACTTCCTATGATAAGCAAGCAAACTAAATCACAGAATTTTATATCAGACCTCAATTAACACATGGCTCAAACTTACAAAACATTGAATCAAACTAGTTCTGTAGCTTTACAAAAGGAATATGAGTTTGTAGAAAGGCGCAATATAAAATAAACATATTATTATTATTAATATTCAACAACTTCTGTAAAAATGTGTAAATAAATTTTTTTTAAAAAATGTGTGCTCCTTCCTGCCTGCTTCCGCTGCTGCTTTAACCATCCTTGGCGGTGGCAAAGTGAAAGTGTTTTTTCAGCGTCAACACACAGTTGCACGGAGTGCAAAATAATTTGCCCCCACTGTCATGTAACGCACCGGGAAACTGCTTTGCGCGGCCTTTTGCGCTTATTTTTGTTGGCAAATGAGAATGATTTGCATGCTTTATCATGGTTTCCCTGCGGGGTTTGCAGATGATGTTCATGTCGCGTAATTACGTCACTTCATAAGGTTCCCATGGCAATAGGGGGAAAATAATGGCGCTTTACTAGTGTGAAGCAAACGCAACATTTTTCAACTTTCTGCTAAGATATATGTGACTTTTTTGCAACGAAAATGCAGGGATTATGAAATCATGCTAGCCCTGCATATTTTGTTTGATGAAATCGGCAATTTATGTGGCGAAAGTGCGGCGTATTTGAAAAAATGCGACCCCGCATAAATATGCGGACTTTGGCTGATTATGCATTAAATCAGGCGATCGCATAATCGCGTTTTTCTGGAGGGACTGTTTTATTGCTGCTGCTGTTGATTATTGCTGCTGGTGCTGCAGAGCAAGTACAGGACTTGCTACTGCCAATACATACACAACATGCTGCTGTGAGCAAGTAAGACATGCTGCTGCTGCTGTACAATATAGTGTACATGAATTACCCGTAGCAGATCTATACAGGTGGAGCTGGGGAAGGTGGAGGGTTTCTGAAAGTGTGCTGCACTGCTAAGGCAAATGCTAACTCATGTATTTGAAGATTGAGCACACAGCTCATTGGCTAATAATACAGCAGGAACCAATCATCTGTGTCCTATAGATAATGATGAGGTTATGAGCAGGTTGAGTTAAAGGACCTATTAGCCTAGAGTTTCATGCCAGACCTTTGTATCGACTTTAATGAAAACAACCGTTTTGCACATTCTCAATATAATGAGACACCAAGTCATAATTATGAGAAGGTTTCTCATTATTATGACTTACAGAATCACATTTTTACTCAACTGTGTCAGAAACGGATTTCTATTTAAATGGAAACCACCAAAAATGGCTAATGGAGGGAGCAGTAATGGGAAAACACTTACAGGGGTTTCATCAGTCCACACAAAACCAGAATTACTATTCAGCATATTGAAGCCTATCCATGCTGGGTCTCCGCTTATATACCTGCTGAATAAATAAAGACATGTTTATCCACATAATGCAGTGCCTTGGTGTACAAAATCATCATGTTGTAATGACCGCCAAATAATTATAGAGAGTTATAACAGTACAAATCCTCACGGTAACGAGCTGATTTCTCGTTGAGAGTGGAAGCTCGCCAAGTCTCCACCAATGGCTCGACAGAAATCACGAGCCTCAAGCCAAGTCTTTTTCTCATCCTTTTGCTTCTGGTATATCTAAGAAGTAGAAATTAAAAGTGTGATTGTGAGAAAAGAGATTAATTTCTGTCATGTGTTTCTGTGGCACTCCTACGGCACTCCATGGACAGAAACTTGCCAGCAACTAAGCACAGAATGAAAAACAAAAAGACACATCCTCTGCACAGACCCTATGGCTAGCTTCAGTCATTTTTTAATGAAAAATTTTACCTTTTTATTTTATTTTTTATAGAAGTTTTTACTTCATTTGAATGGTGCGATAATTGGTAAAGGTTTTGTCACTTGCTATGTGAACAAAAAAAATTGTGGACATGATTCAAAAAGGTTAAATGGGGCTGAAGAGAATATTTATATTTGTGCTCCTCACGGTCAAAAATTTGCGCTTTGGAAATGAATGCGCAATTTCATCCAGTGGAAGCTTTCGGTACTGCGCCCCACAAAAAAATCTTACTAAAAGCTAATTTTTTGAGATATCAACCTTAAATTTGGAGCACAACTTTAGATGTATTGCTTCTTTTCCTCACAGTTTTAGAGTAAAATATGTTTTTGGAAAATATATGTTTTATATAAATTTAAAAATAGTACTTTTAAACATTTTTCAAAATAATAAACTGATTAACAGGTAATAAATGGATCATAAATATTTAATAAATATAATTTAGTACCACAAACTCCCCTAAGAATATAAAAGGTTAAATAAAAAACATCAAGAGGTCAATGTTTTAAATACCCATTAGAGGACCTGGTTAAAGTTTTTAAAGCATTTTATCTGATTTTCCATAACCAGGTAAGTGTGGCTTTAGTTACAATGGTTAACGCAGCCTCTGGTCTGAGCTGTTACATGTCACCGTTTCAGGAAGGAGTGTATTTGTTCACATTTACCTGAACGCAACTGCCTGGATCTTTTTTAATCCAGCCAATTGGACAGCTGAGCGGCTGCGTTGTTGGCGGCACTTGCGTTGTAGTAATACCCTCTGCCATTTTTTTACAGATGTACTTCTGTTTACTGTCACGGTTCAGAACATCCCATAATCCTGCTGAAGTTCCTGTTAACATGGCCACACAACCTTGGTGCCTTTCTAGGAGGTGAACAGACAGGAGAAGAAAAAATTTGACTTTTCAATTCAGGTCGATTCAGACATGACTGCTGCATGTCACACATTTCATAAGAACTGTGATTACTGATCAACATACCTGGCATGCCTGCATTAAAGTGTGTGAATTTGACTTTATCGCCGTTACTCCACTGGAAGCGATCCAGACGTTCGGTGTTGCACAGGCCAATCCAAAAATATTTCTCAGGCCTAAGACCGACCAGGCTAATGAGGAAAGCGTTCTCATACCTAAGTGAAGACAAGACATTAAAATATTATGATATAAATGAATGCGTAGTTAAATATTATAATGAAACATTAGATAAGTGAATCTCAAAGAGTTGTCTTGGTCAAATTTCACTAAAGAGGAAATAGGAAAAAATAATGAAACTGAAGCTGGATTTTAAGGACCATTAAGATTATTTGTGAAATTTTCATTACAAGTAAAGCAGTCCAGAGATAATCTTAACATGCAGTAAAGTCAATCGAAACAAAAAAAATTCAACAACAAAAATATATATTCAACTGAAAAAAAATATATAAAGGGAAATTTAATTATTCTCCTCTGAACCACTAGATGGCAGCACTTTTATTCCATTTATTTGGCAGGACCCTCACAGTGCATTATGGGAGTTCTCTAGCCGTAAAGTGCACATCAGTTGTACATTGATATTGCAGTGCATTATTGGGTTGAATCAGTGCACTCGATAATGTCCACTATGGTTTCTTGCAGCATTACAAATGGCTGTCCCCTCAAATAGTGCCGTATTTAAGGGTATAGGGTGCGATTTCAGACACAGCCCAGGTCTCCGTTCCAGTCATGTGACTGAAAACTATGAATTGGTAAAGTCATAGTCCTGGGAGACACACTTAGGACTGCACATGCACATTGGCCCCACTGGTTCCAGCCTAAAATATATGCTTTTTTACCCTATTTAAGCACAAGAAATACCGTTTATGGGACAGTTAATGTCAGATTTTATTTCTCATTTGAAATTTTTTATTTGAAATGTGAGCATGGCAAGTAGTTTTTAAGATTTCAGGATTTGCTCATATAAATAGACTTGGTCTTGGATGGCGGAGGCGTTGCTAATACGGCTGCCGAGTTAAAGGGACTTTTAGGTGAGGTTTTGGCTGTCAGTAAATGATGTCCTTTGCAGGTTGGGAATAACAATATGGCATATAATACCACTTTTATGATTTATTTTCCCACAAAATGTGATTCTCTATCGATATTTAAAAAAACAAAACATTTTTTTTTCTTTCAATAATACACTATTAAAGCATAAGCTGTGTCTTTAGTTCCGTTGTACCCGTTATAATCACCATCTCAACTGCATTACCTGTTGGCAACATCCACCAGTCGAGCTCCCGTCTTCTCACACTGCAGTTTGGCCTCATTAAACGTCTTACTCTCAATGGCAATATTGTAACAGTGAGATCCATAGCGAACCCATCCCTATGGGCACCAAACACATGACTTCATCACAATTAAATTCATCATTTATATTTTTTAATTGTCATCATCTGTTTTTTATAATTGTTGTTAATGTTTGTAAACAAAAAAAGTTGTTAGTTGACGTGTACATTAACTAATGTTAATAAATACAACTTCTGATTAACGCTGTGGTGCTGTTCGCACAGTGTTTTTATTTCATTGAAATTAATGTACTATATTTTAGTTCGATTTTGTTTTTTATTTAATATTTTGTATTTTTAGAGGATTTTACAGTGTTAAATTATACAAATACATATTTTCAAAAACAGTAAGTTAACAGTAAGATTTTACAATAGAATAAATTTTCGATGCACTAATTTTTGACAGCAAACAGTGCAAGTCTGACTATTCAGGACCATTTAACCTTTTCAAATCATGTCCATGGTATTCTCTGTGTGTGTTTTATCACAAAAGTAATAAAAGATTACATATTCCCTAGTAAAAAAAAAAAAAAAAACCCTATACCAAAATGTATTTAAAATAGATTTATTTCATACTAAGTATACTTCGAATCCATTAACATATTTATTGACATATCACTTAAGACTTACTGATATAAAATTATAATGAAACTTTATTTGGAGTACTTCAATGCACATTTCTTAAAAGTGTTTTAATATCAATATTAATAAGGATTGTATGATCTTTGTATAATATCAGTCTTTACATGCAAGATATTTAAAATGTACCTAAAGTATACTTGCAATAGTTCCACTTTAGTACAATCAAGTATATCTTTAGTTGGACCTCAGTACTACTTCTGCACAATTAAAGTGCATTAAGTACAAAATTAGTTGCTCCAATTTAGCAGACTTTAAGTATACCAGATTTAGCACATAAATATGTAAATGTAGTATAAAAAAAATTCGGGAAAAAAAAAAAAAAATGAAGCACATGCCCAAATAATGACAGATGGATTAACTTATTATTTAAATACATCTTTGTTGTTTCCTCTTTTGTTTATGAAAGCATAAAGCGTAGAGATCTCGACTCACAGCTTGGCATCCGAGACTGGCGCTCTCCGCTGCTCCATCAGGTTTGCTGGAGGATTTCTTTTTGCAGATGTATCCGCGCTCTGTCTCACACGCGTGATCTGCCCATCTGCCCTCCTGTTACACGGACAAAATTAACCTAATGTTCTAGTTCTGTCTCATGATTCACATTAATCCTCACACTCTGTCTGATCGGTTACAATAGGATAATATGGAAGCCCGTTTCTGTCACTATATGAAAAAATAAAAAGAGTAATTGCGACTTTTTCTCTCAGAATTCTGACTTTATATCACGCAGTTGCGACTTTAAATTTTGCAATTCTGACTTCATATCTTGCAATTGCGAGTTTATATCTCAGAATTTTGACGTTATATCACGCAATTGTGACTTTATATCTCAGAATTTTGAATTTATATCACACAATTTATGATTTTAAATCTCGCAATTCTGACTTTATATCACGCAATTGCGACTTTATATCTCAGAATTTTGACATTATATCACACAATTTACGATTTTAAATCTCGCAATTCTGACTTTATATCACACAATTGCGACTTTATATCTCAGAATTTTGACTTTATATCCCACAATTAACGATTTTAAATCTCTCAATTCTGACTTTATATCACGCAATTGCGGTTTTAAATCTCGCAATTCTGACTTTATATCACGCAATTGCGACTTTATATCTCAGAATTTTGACTTTATATCCCACAATTAACGATTTTAAATCTCTCAATTCTGACTTTATATCACGCAATTGTGACTTTAAATATTGCAATTCTTACTTCATATCTTGCTATTGCTAGTTTATATCTCAGAATTTTGACTTTATATCACACAATTTCGAGTTTATATCTCAGAATTTTGAATTTATATCACACAAATGCGATTTTATATCTCAGAATTTTGACTTTATATCACACAATTTACGATTTTAAATCTCGCAATTCTGACTTCATATCACGCAATTGCGAGTTTACATCTCAGAATTCTGACTTTATATCACGCAATTGCGAGATAAAAAGTCAGAATTCTGAGATAAAAAGTCGCAATTACTCTTTTTATTTTTTTATTTAGTGGTGGAAACGGGCTTCCATGGGATAGTGAACAAAACAATAATAATAAAAACAAATTACCCACCTTTCCTTTGATAAGAACACAATCCTCTATGCGATTGATGATGTGTGACGGCTCTCCAGCTATCCACTTGGTGAAGATGACGTGTGTCCTGTCTGACCACTCGAACAGGTTCTGAGTCCTCTGATCATTAAGTCCAATCCACAGTTCATCAGTAGGCACTAGAGCAAACACTCACAATGGTAAGTGAATCCGAAACATGACCTTCATGTGTTTGTTGGGTAGAATGCACACTGAGATACTTACAGTACCCCGTCTGTGATATGATGAAGCTGTGCTCCTCTATGTTGTGAACACTGGCTAAGTCTGCGCCATCCCTGTGACACGCTGCTAACGCATCACTCCACGTCTTCTTGATGCGCTGCAAATAATAGCAGTGGCCGGCGTATGGCACCCACGCCGCAGGACAGAAGTTAGGCTGATCTTTACCTGCAGGAGAAAAAGAAAAGTGTTATATTTTTAAACAAAAACAGAAGCACAGGAAAATCAATAGCAGTATATATGGAATTATTGCATGCTAACTTGTAGATTCGCTATGTTTGTAAATCTACTATTTAGGCTTTTTCTTCTGAGACTAAATTTAGTCTGTATCTCCTGCTAGAGCTTTAAAGCTACAACAACCAAACTTAACTCAGACCATTTGTTCTGACTCGGGTTGCTATATCTTTTCTGACTGATCAAAATTATGTTTTTTGTTACTACTACTACTACTACAAAAAAAAAAAAATACAAAAAAAAAAAAAATAGCCCCATCAACAACTCTAATGGAGTATTTAAGCTTCATCCACCAAATATCTATCACTAACAAAGCCTAACAGCTAGCTTAGGACATGCTAATTACAGAAACAACATGATAATTCAAGTTAACAACATGATAAAATGTGCTAGCATGTTCTAATACATGGTAAATAAGACATGCTAATAACATGCAAATTAATGCTAGCAAAATGCTAATTAGTGTTAGCAAACATGACAAAATGTGCTACATGTTTTAGCACATTACTGACATCAATGAGCATGTTGCTAGCATGTTTTAACATGAATCAGACTTTTAGCATTGTTTAACATTCTGTTATCATTTTAACACATTGCTTGCATAATTTAACATGTTGCTAGCAAGTATTAGCACACTGTTAACATGGATTAACATGTTGCTAACATGTTTTACCACATTGCTTACATGTTAAACATGTTAGCCACATGGTAAAAAATGCTAGGAATGTATTATAATGTCAATGTGTTAAAAATCAAAGTTCTAAAACATGGTAATTGATAAGACATGCAAATTAATGCTAACGGAATGATAAAATGCTTTCAACATGCTAATTCATGTTAGCAACGTGATAAAATGTGCTACATGTTTTAGCATGTTGTTGACATGAATTAACATTTTGTTAGCATTTTTGAACACGTTACTAGCATGCATTAACACATTGTTAGCATGTTTTAACATGCTGATAGCATAAATTAGCAAATTTGCTAGCATGTTGCTAGCATGTTTTTAACGTGAATCAGAACTTTTAGCATTATTTGACATGCTGTTATAATTTTAACACATTGCTTGCATGATTTAATATGTTTTGCTAACAAGTTTTAACACACTGTTAACATGGATGAACATTTTGCTAACATGTTTTACCACATTGCTAAAATGTTAAACATGTTAACCACATGTTAAAAAATGCAAGGAATGTGTTAAAATGTGTTAAAAATTTAAATTCTAAAACATGGTAATTGATAAGACATGCTAATAACATGGAAATTCATGCTAGCAACATGCTAAAATGCTTTCAATATGCTAAATCATGTTTGCAACGTGATAAAATGTGAATATGTTGCTAGCATGTTTGAACACGTTGCTAGCATGAATTAGCATGTTGCTTGCATGTTTTAACATGCTGCTAACATAAATTAGCAAATTTGCTAGCATGATTTAACATGCTGCTAGCATGTTTTTACGTGAATCAGAACTTTTAACATTATTTAACATGCTGTTATCATTGTAACACATTGCTAGCCTGATTTAACATGTTGTTATCATGCTTTAACACATTGTTAGCATTAATTAATGTTGCTGACATGTATTTACCACGTTGTTAACATGCTAAATCATACTAACCACACATTAAAACATGCTAGCAATGTGTTAAAAAAGTTATCAAAGTGTTAAAACTTAGTAATTGATAAGATGCTAATTCCTGCTAGTGTAACGGAGGCCAGCTAGTAGTCGCTGTGCGAGTAAACCTCACTCTAGTGCTCTAGCGACTGATGCTAGAGGTCGCAGCCTTTAGACTCCTTGTTAGAGCGTCTGACTCCCGCGCCGGAGACCCAGGTTCGAGGCCCGCGCAGAGCGGGGCGAGTAGGACCTGGGTGAGGGGTTAAATTGGTGCCGTGACCTCAGATGGGAGTGAGGTTTACCTGCAAAGCAACTACTAGCTGGCCTCCGTTACACTAGCAAAATGCTAAAAATGTACTAAAACATGCTAGCAAAATGCAAAAAATAAACATGTTTGGAAGCTTTCAAACTTTCAGACAAGACTTCATCAAGCCAACTTTTGTACCGACGAACTTCACTTTCTAGATTTTATTGTATTTTATCATATTTTATTGGTTTGTGTGTGTTTGTGTTTCTGCTACTGTGACACCATAATTTGGGAAAATGGACTGTACCTGGTGGAGGCGTGTTTTCTGTAGAATTGCCTTTGCGACAGATGTAGCCCAGTTTCTTACTGCAGGCCATACTCTCCCACTTTGATGCTTTACCAGCATTTAATGCTGCACAGTTCAGGCCGGGTTCGAGAGAGGGGTGCCCTAAAGTTTATAAAACACGCATTTGATCAGTTCCACAACTAAAATTGGACTTAAATTGGTGCATATATAACATTTTATATGTACATGGATTTCATTTACCAGGAGCCCAGTTTAGATATCTGAATGCGTGTCCATTACTCCATTGCCAGCCGCTATCAAACTCAAGACTGTTCAGTCCGATCCATAGTGTGGAGCCAAAGATATTCGTCAAACCTAATGGATGAAGTATCCGGTATACAAAAATGCTACTTTATTCATACAATATTATTTCATAACAATTTAGGATGGTTGTGAGATCTGTCAGTGAAAACATTAGAGCATGCAATTATGTTTTCCTCTGTGCACAACATGCGTTTGAAGGAAAGTACTTCTGTTTACCTGATATATAACTCTGCTCATGCAGCTCTGATATGCTGAGAAGATCAGCGCCTTGTTGCTGGCAGCTTGTTCGCGCCTGATACCAAGTCAGTACCGACTGCGTGTTCCTCTGATATAACACACCAGTCACTGGATCACTGTCCCACCCGGAGCCGGCTATTGCACCCAGTGGTAGAAGAAAAGAGAGTTTAAAATAACAAAACTAAAACTCTTTGGCATTATCTGAATCCTTTTCCTTGGACATTTTTTGGTCCCACGAGGAAAACAGCTTATAAATCATACTAATTGATGATTTTTGAAAATGTAAAAGTGCAGAAAGTTTTCTGTGATGGGTAGAGTTAGTGGAGGGTGACAGAATATAGAGTTACAGTATAAAAATCATTGTGCCTATGGAGAGATTACACCCTGTAAACCACTTATGGCAGTTTGTGTGTGTGTGTGTGTGGGGGGGGGGGGGGCATAGGATGTGTTTGTCAGCAGATCAGTTTGTCCTGCTTGCATTTTCTTACTCTTGGACAGGACAAAGGAAAACAGGAAAATGAAGGAATGTCACCATCTAGATCGGCAACAGCAGCATTTCTCTCATTTTCTCTTCCTTCCTCTTTCTCTCTCTTGTTCAAGTCCATAGTGGGAGGTCATAGTTATTATTGTTACTGCAGGAAAACCTATTTTATTCTCAAATACATGTCAATTAGGGCTGGATGACATTTATGTCTCAATACTTTTCAAAATTTTTTGACGGTATCTTAATATCTTTGCATGTGCTCTCAAAAAGTTTAAAAGGGGGATTTTGCACCCCATGAAAAATACATTATCTGGATAGAACAGCTATTGTTACAAAGTACATACAAATTGTTTACTGCGAAATCAACTAATTTAGACATTAATATAATCACAATATTCATGATATTCCCTAATTTTATATTGTCATCAAAAATAATGCTTTAATGCAAATATTCAACGTATCACCCAGTCCTAAGTGTGATTATTCATTGGATGATGGTACAAGAAGATTTCATGCATGCATTATGTCTTATAGGCCCGGTTTCACAGACAGGGCTTAGCCTAAACCAGGATTAGGCCTTAGTTCAATTAGGATATTTCAGTAACTTAGAAAAAAACATTACTGGTGTGCATCTTGAGACAAAACACTGGCACTCACGTATTCTAAGATATGTCAGTACAAGTTCCTTTCAGTTAAAACAGCTCAAACATGCATTTTAGTCTAGGACGAGCTTAAGCCTAGTCTGTGAAACCGGGGGATAATGTCTTAAAATACTCTTATGATGTATTATAAATACAGAATTCATAAAAAGTGTTATCATTTTGATTTACAAATATAGGACCACAAAATATCCACCACATTGTGTTCTGACAACTTGCAATGAACTTGAATGCCACGCAATCCTACACAAAGTACCATACACAGTGCCAATGGTGGTCGCTGATAAAATAACTAGTGATGTTTCCGTGCTGTCGACTTACATTTGGTTGGGCAAAAGCCCCACTTTTTATCCGTGTCGTAGTCCGTCTCAGTGGAGCACCACAGCAGACCGTCGGCTCTGCCCTCCACAATGCACTCGGCATACCACTTGTCCAAAAATTTAAATGGGAAATGGCATGGTTTCCCAAATGAATTACCACCTAGTGAATATATCTCTGCAGAACATAAAGAAATGACATTAGGGGGAAGTGATAAACTGGTTTACATATTGGATCAAAACAACTAAAATTACTAGAAAGATGTTTTTCACCTATAGCTCAACAAATTCATGAAGGGACATTTAAATATTAGATGTGAATTTAACAGATCTAATGTATTTATTTTTTATAAGGTCTCAATGGCTGTTAGGTGGACTTTTGGTCATACCTTGATATCCACGAGAACACAAATCTTCCTTGGTCCCATAAATCTGCCAGCGACTCCAAGCACCTGTTCCCTTATACAACATCATACTTTGCTCATTTCGATTTCCATAGTTCAGGTGCAGTGGCTGTCCCTTTAAGCCAAACAAGGTCTCATTCTTACATTCCCAAATTTGTAGGGGGCTGAGTTCATTGCATGGCAGAAGGATAATTTTGGTCCAGTCTTTGATGTTCTGGGTCCCCAAGCAGAGTTTGAAAGAGATGCTGATAATTCTCGAAGAGGAAATCCACCGGAAACGCTGAGCATCAGAAGATACGTCACATGGTGCAGTCTGTACTGCGGTAGAGCTCACGGCATTCACACATCTGTTGTGTTCCTCATTGTAGATAAGGAAGGAGCTGGTGTCTGAATGTATGGAAAATTATATCAGGCAGATCAGGAAAACCTATTTGCTGATACATCATCCATGAAGCCATTTATCTAAACCACAAGTGTCCAATCCTGCTCCTGGAGGACCATAGTCCTGGAGATTTCAGCTCCAACCCCAATCAAACACACTCGAAACAGCTAATCAAGCTCTTACTCTGCATACTGGAAACTTCCAGGCAGGTGTGTTGAGGTGAGCTGGAGCTAAACTCTGCAGGACAGTGGCCCTTCAGGACAGAGTTTGGACACCCTTGATCTAAACATCTAAACTGAACTGAAAAGTAAATTTAGTCAGGAGTTTCAAGAGCCCAACAGCACCAAGACGTTTCACTTTTCAAACTGTACTTTCCAGATAAAAGCCGCTTTTCCACCGAAATTACCCGGAACAATTTGTCTCAGGAACTTTTTCCCCCAGACCCGTTGTTGTCTGCGTTTCCTAGCGGTCTAAAGTACCGTGAAGATTAAGTCCGTTCACGTAGGACTGTACGCGACTTTCCAGTTCCTGCTGGATTTCGTCCTCCACATATAAGATTAAAAAAAGCCTGAACCTTGTCGTCGGTCTATCGGTCGTATTTTTCAAACTCCATTGTTGATTTGAATAGCAAACAACTCTTACTGCACGCACCGCAACAGACTTTTAAAAATGGTGGTTAAAATAAAATGCTACATGGAGTCAACCAAACAAAATGCTGCGTGAACTCAACCAATCAGCATGTTCAGTGCCCAAGTCCCACCCCTGAAAGTTCCTGAACTTTGAAAAAGTACTACGTCGAGAGCAGGGACTTTCTGAGGATGGAAATTGTACCCAGAACTTCATTTAGACCCTGGTTCCTACGATTGAAACACCACCCCAAAGTCCCTAGTTCCTGTGGTGGAAACATGGCTAAACTGTCATGCTTTGTCCAAAATCACTCCTCACTCGTTCACTAATCCCTATATAAGTGAATGGAAGTTGAGTGCACTACATCAGGAAGGAGTAACCGGAGTGATGTTGTGGCCAAGACCCAAATCTTGGCCAATCCTTGTCATTTCTGTTGCACAAAGCATTCATTAAACCTCTTAAATTCACGAGTTCACACTGACAAATAAGTCAGATAGAGTAAATGGTAAGTGTATTTGGTGTGCTGTCTGAGGAGAGGGCCTGGATGTGGTAAGAACCAGCCGAGAGTGAGGAGTCGGGGTGGTGGAGGGATGCTGGAAACTATCGAAGAACGTAAGCGAGTCATATAGTGAACAGATTCCTGCTGACTCAAACTCTCTTCAAACTGTTTCCCACCAACTCTTAGGTTGAGAGGGCAATTGACCCTTCGCAAAGACCCGCCCCCCTTAGTTACTGTTGCTTTGGCCATGGCGCTGTCACGCCACACAGAGTGAAAAATACATTGCAAAGCAAAGAGGATACTGACAACAATTCGACAGATAAGACAGAGCAGGTTACTTATGATATTAAGCAAAGTCTCAGGTCTTTTAAAGAAATTTGAACAATAAAAAACGTTTTGCGAACTGTGTGTCGTGACAGATTGCTGTAGCGGCTCATGAACCGATCATCTCTTCTTACTAGTTAATTTATATCATCAAATAAACATGAGAAGGAATGTTGTTTCAAATGTGGAAAGACGTCAGTACACACCATTTTTCAAGTTCAAGTCCACCGAGGTTAATCTTCTAACTCCTGACTGCTTTGTCGGACAAAATGGTGGATTCGGCATTATGATTGGTTAGATCGCTTGTCAATCAAACTCCCGGCGAAGGGTCAATTGCAAATACAGGGTTTAAATACATATAAAATGTGTATGTTGACAATACTCTTGGCAAGCTCTGATTTTTGAGAGACAGTGACAGCAATGCAGCTTTTTGATTGATAATATGTCCTCTGTGCTTCCGCATTACTTCTTGCATGAACTTGACAACGCAATAGTCACGTCTCAACATCCCTATTATGGTTGACTCTCTTTCTCTTCAAACTTACCCTACTGTAGCTTATACCCAGCTATATAGACGCTACATTTAAACATTTAAAACCTAAAAATAATGTTTGTAGAACAGATGGTTCCTATAGAAATAACCAAAGGGGAACTTTGCACTAAGGTCAGGGGAACTTTTCCTGGGTACCACTTATAGTTCACAGTCCATCCATAGGCAGGCTGTGACCACATTTACATCTGCTCAGTGACTTCATACTAGTGAACAGTGGCAGAGCCAGACGGGTTTGTTCGACATCTGATTGGCCACCCCAAAATTTTATTCACTATTGATGCTGATTGAAATTTTCTCCTTTTGTTGAAAGAGGCACCTTGAATATTAAGAAAATATTGAAGTTAGTTGAAAGATGCAGAAAATTAAGAATAAAGAGGTTCGTACACTACAAGAAGCACAGAGCTGGTCAAAATCCTGCCGTGCCACAGAACGCCACTCATATGGTTTTCCTTAAACAATGATTTGAGACAAATATTATGCGATTTAATATATGACTGGATATTTGAAGTTATTTTAAGGTGTATCATCAGGTTTCTGTTTCCTTAACAACTATTACGAAAGTAATATTTAGGATCCAAGGCTGCACTTAAATCCAGCAATACAAGGATGGCACATTTAATGAAGTCCACAGATAGAAATAAGTTTATTAATACTTTTAAAAGGGCAGACTAGCTCTCTCCCACTCTCTTGTACACTCTCTATTCTCTCTTTGCATTGGATTTTTACTCAAAATCAAAGTGCACTGTGGGTATTAAGGAGAAGACAAATTTAAGAAATTAAGATAACTCAGAAATCGGACATGTATAATCCAGTAGTATCAGAGGCTGCAGTTTCAGGACCCTAGTTTTTTTTTTTTTTTTTTTTTGTGACAGCGCCACCTAGCGAATTGTACTTCATCACAGGAGACCTTATTCAAACAAGATTCAAACAGGTGCAAAGATTAGACCCATGGATTCAGTTGTCTTTATCTTTCTTTTTTTCTAAGAAAACTGATTTTAAAACAAGAATGCAGAGGACCATATGATTATGATTTATATATCCTAGGGATTTTTTGCATAAACATCTGCGATAAATTCACATACATAATGAGATTAAACAAATGCGAACAGCAGCTTTTAAACAATGCAGTTTTCCTCTGAGTAGACATAATGTATGCTAACAGTACATACTTAAATATGTCTGAAATTATATGGTTTTACCACCAATAGAGAGTAAGGTAATTCCACATTAGAGAAAATAACGACTAGCATAACTGGATGTGAATAGCATGTGAAGCAACAAAGTAATTAGTATAACAATGCAATTTCACTCTAGGGAAATATTATTTCTTAGTGCAAGTCACTGTGACATTTCCATTAATTAACATATTAAATCAGTGACGTACCTGTTTGAATTGAAGGTTGTAAAGCAACAAATAAAGAGAGCAACACAAACAGTGGAATGGTGCATTTCTTCATGTTTGTCCTTTAACCAGTAATCCTAGCATGCAAAACCCCAGTGTGTGTTTGAAGTTTGTGAGACTTTTATACACCTTTCTCATAGTTAAATGTCTGTATCCTGTCATGCGGTTGGGGGTGTGTAGATTCGGGTCCCTGGGGGGGTGGGGGGGGGGGGTGTTGAAGGGGATGAGCAACTATGTGATGCAGTGGCATAATGTGCATCTTTATCCTGCATTTTTGAGCTGTAACTGCATCAAGGCTGAACCTGAACAATGTCAAGGACCTTGATTGACTTAATTGAACAATTATAGTTTAAACTTGTACAAAGCAGATGAAAGTACTCAATTAGAGATTGATATATGCTAATTTGTGTATGTGGCAAGAAGCACTAAGTTCCTCAGAGTACTAGAGTAAGGAGGTGAACAGGTTTAGTTCAGTGCAGTGTTTAGTTACTTCATGGACAGAGAGAAGTGTCTTGTGGAAGTGCTCACACACTCATTTGGTTCTCTCATTAGCTGCTGCTTTGTTTACTCTGAATTTAAGGGTTGGCAAGGACAAACCTGACATGCACAAGTATTGATGCCAAGCATTATACAAAGTGTTTGGCTGATTTGTGAGACACACCTGCCCTTCTAGTCATCTTAAAGAATTGTGCAATTGATGTTGAAGTGCAAAGGTTGCCTAGTAAAGAGAGAGTGGAAAAAACATTGAAAATGTTTGCTTGTTATTTGTCTCTCAAATGTGAACCAAAAAAAATGCTGATTTGGTTGGACAGAGACACAATGGCAACTCTGCAGAAAATGAAGCTCAGCAAGAAGGAAATGAGAGGTACATGCTTCAGAGGTCTGAAATTTGGTCATAAGGAAATCCTGTTTCCTGCCGAGCATAAGAAAGAATCGATTCCAATGAAAACCAGTCCCTGAAATGGCACAAAACATCAGAAAGAAGGAAACAAAAGACAAGGTGAAAAAATACAACTAATATGGCATGTGAGAGTGGCACATTTTCAGGGTTTTTCTTAAACTATGGCCACTAACAATGTTCAACAGTGTATATACTTATACCATGGGAAAATTCAGAATTCCTACAGTATTATTTCTGCCACAGCTCAGATTTTGTATGTTTGTGTTTAATAGCATTGTGACAAGCAGGACAAGGCCGAGGGCCATGAGAATGGAGTGAGGCCGGTGGCGTGATTAATAACCCTGGTATATTTTGAAGCATGGCAGCTGGTTTAAGATGGACCTTAGTTGGTCCTTAGCTGGTTTAAGCTGGTCAAGTGATCAAGCAACTAGCTCCAGCTCAGGACCAACTAAGGACCAGCATAAACCAGCTGCTGTGCTTCAAAACATACCTAGCACATGCTGTTTTTTTCAACAGGGAATAATGAGTGTCACCTGCGTGCTACACCGGTCTCGTATCTCATGGAGGAGCTTCGGAAATGAGGAGCGACAACAGTGAAGGACGAAAGAGGACCATTCCTGGATTTACGTTGTTTTGTTTATGTGTGTGCGGCAATCGTCTTTGAGGGGCTGCTATACTTTTACTTTTGTTTTGCACTTGTTTATTTTAGAATTAAAGTTTGCTGAACGTTCGCCAGTTCCTGCCTCCTTCTTCCCTGAACAACTGACCTCGAGGTCAGAGGAAGGGGAAGATCTTATGTGATAGGGAAGACTATTCCAGAGCCTTGGAGCAGCCACAGAGAACGCCCTTTTACTTTCAAAATGTGAACGAGGGACTGAAAAGAGAAATTGACTTGAAGACTGAAGAGGTCTAGAGGTAGTATGTGGGATAAGGAGATTACAAATATACTGGGGATCAAATGCATGTTAAGCTTTAAATACAAAAAGCAGAATCTTAAAATGAACACAGAATTTGACCGGCAGCCAGCGTAGAGAGGCAAGTACAGGAGAATTATGTGCGTCTTTTCTAGTGCCAGTTAATAATCTGGCTGCCACATTTTGCACCAATTGCAAAGATGATTTAGGCAAACCCAGATAAAGTGAATTACAGTAATCTAACCTTGATGTGATAAAAGCGTGAATTACAGTTTCAAGGTTCTTCTTAGAAAGCATCCTCTTCATTCTAGCAATTGATCTTAACTGGAAGGAACTACTTTTCACCACCTCACTGATCTGTTTATCAAACAAAAAAGTGGGATCAAAAACAACACCAAGGTTTTTAACACAGTAGCACATATGTGAAGAGAGGGGACCAAACTGATTGGCAATGCCAGAAGTAAGAGGTAATGGGCCAAACATTTGTATCACAGTTTTATCACTATTTCACTGTAAAAAAAAAACAAAACAAAAAAAACGTGTCCATCCAGCATTTGTCTTGAAGATTAGACAGAGATCAGGTGTTATTTTTAACAGGAAGATAAAGCTGAGTGTCATCGGTGTAAAAATGATACGATAAGTTGTGTTTTTGAATAATATGACCAAGTGGAAGCATATAAAGCAAAGATAAGAGGACCTAAAATAGAGCCCTGAGGAACACCAAATGAGCATGAGATGAGAAACTACACGAGTACAAAAACATTAGGAAATCAAAACTTTATTAGGAGAAAAATTGTTCAATGTGGTGGAAATTATGCCACAACAGTGAGTGTCGTAAAAAAAAGTGCTGTTTTTTAAATAATTTTTACACAATAAATATTGAAAGGGGTCATATTTCTTAAATTTTTGCAACGTAGTAATTCAAATTTATGTGAAGTATTTTCATAGTTTGGGTCTGGTACAAGGGTAAAACAATTTTTATACAGAAAATGCATAAGAAAAGTAGCAAAAATAAATAACAATTGCATGATAAAAAAAGTTTCCAAGACAGATTCAATGTGATTTCCATATAACAAAAAGAAAAATGTTTTATAAAAATTAAACTGTTTTTATAAAAAAAAAAAAAAAAAAAAAAAACCTGGGGCATGAAAGTAGCTGAAGTCAAAGAAACCAGAAATGTATTTCATTGCCACCAAAAATATAGATTCCCAAGAAATGCTTCCATTGGCCATTTTTTTTCCTGTCACAAAGACAAAAGAGTATTTTGAGTATTAAGAGTATGTCTGTGCTTATACGATATACTGTAATGTAATAAAGGAGCCACTGTTATTGCTATGTTAGTATTTTGATGTTCCTTTAGTTTGTTTTATGTCATTCTAATATTTCCTAAGATATGTACATGGAATGTACATTTTAACATTAATATATAAAGCTTTTATTTCTGCACCACTATAATGAACTGCAAAAATAATTATGCTAAAATAATGCCTCGCCCTTGTTATGTTCCCAAAGCAGCTCCATTAAAACATCCTCTCAGTGTTGAAGATCCTGAGTTTTGTCATGAAGTTGAAGTAAATGTAGGCCAGACAGACCAGCATATTCTTTATCACATACAGTACTGGTGTTACAAAACCAAAAAGGCCAATTAGTGCCAATCTAATGACCAAGAAGGGGAGGTCCTGAAAGACCACGCCCAGAGGCGAGAGGAGGGAACTGTGAGGCATCAGGACCAATCGCATTGTAGAGAGGAAGCAGAAAAGGTAAACTGGAAATGCCCAGCCTGAAAAATATACAGCAGGGTGGCCTGCTACCCGAACCATCTCTACTGTGTCCAACCAGAACAGGAAACTGTCAGCAAAGACTTCAGCGCGACTGTCGCTAGCCAGTAGGAAGCCAAATGGTCCAGCATATGGAGGGGGAATGTTTTGGAAGGGTACGCCAGTATTTGGACCAGTTACGGTCATGCCAAGTTGCTGTCCGTGGTTGCCTGGTACTCTAGTAATGACACCATTCCCTGCAGGCAACCCTGGAACTGTAGTGTTGCCAAGATGGCCTTGAACTGTTCCATTGTTTGGCAATCCTTGAACCGTTGTTCTGCCTGAGAGACCCAGGACCGTCCCGTTGCCCGGAATGCCTTGAACAGTAGTACCGCCAGGTAATCCTCGCATAATCCCGTTTGCTGCACCTGCTCCTTGTTCTGTGCCAGCAGTGCCAGCTGTCTGTGCAGGAAATGGACCCGTCATAGGAGTGACAATAGGAGTAACTCTTCCAACGTGTGTCACCAAGGTAGGAATGTCTGCATCCCGAGTCAGTTCGTTAGCTGTATTCACACACAAACACAAAAAATAAGGTGCCCAGTTGGTGAAATATAAAGAAACATGTTTTGACCACATCAGTCTCCTTTCACATTATAAAATGGAAAGAGCAGTTATTAACTTTTAAAGTAAGTTTCATTAAAAAAGCAACATTTTGAACAAAAAGCTGAGAAAAAACTTGTTTTTGTCAAAGAATTTGTCCGGATCGGATTCAGAATGATGATCAAAACACAGATGGAGTAGATCGAGTCCATCAACACCCCCAAAGCTTGTAAAGTCCTGTAGCTCATCCTGGGTCAATATTTCATTCGGTAACGTTAGGCAGTTTTGATTTATACGCCGTTTAATGTTTGATGATCATGTTATTTTGCACTTACATATGCTACACTGTAAACCCAAATAAGTTGGGCTAACTCAAAAACTTTGAGGTAATCAGTTTTTTGGTTTTTTTGAGTTATGATGTTCCCAATTTTAAGTAAGCAAAACTACCAAGTTTTGAGTTTGTAGTACTCATGCATGTTAATTGCTGTTAACTTGAAGTACTGAGTTAGCTAACTCATACATTTTTTATAGCAAATAACATAAAAAATTTAGGTTTTTTTTGAGTTCTTGCAAATCAAATGAGTTATTTACTCTAAACTCTAAGAAAATTCAGAAAATGCCAACTTGCTAATTTGCTAACATGTTTAGTACTTACTGAATGAGTACAACAACTTAAAACATTTAACTTACCTGCTCTCAAACCAAGCCGTATGCACCACTTGTCACTCTCCAAAAACACACATTAACAGAAACTCTTCTCAATTTGCATAACAAAACATTAATCACTACTAAATCTCCCTTAACATTAATCTTGCACAAAAAAAAAAAACATCATATAACGTTTAATTTTAGCATTTACTCTCCCTTTCGAGTGCCATAAGCAAAGCATGCTGAATAGAAATCCCAGCCCGGTTTCAGTTAAACTTAAGTTAGTCTAAATTAAAAGAAATGAGTTCATACAACTCAAAACAATGAAACAGTTCAGTTTACTTGAAATATGTCAGTGCTGTGAACTCAAACAAAATACTCATAACAGTTAATTTAACTGAACTAATTTGTTCAATTTAAGTTTATCCTACATTATTTTTCACCACCCCTAGACACGATAGAAAGAAACAGCTCAACACTGCAAAAACACGTTGTAAATAGAAACCTTTGAGGCTCTCCAGAGCGCAAACACTAATACACACTGGAGAGTTTGCCAAATCTGTTTCACCAATATTTTAATATTACAGTTTCACCTGAACAAACAGCAAACCGCAGGTAACATGCAAACCTGAACATTAATCATGAAAAATACCTTATTTCGCCTAAAACGTGCCTGTAACCTCACAGCAAGGTTTGCTTATGTTTAATTATTCACTCCTTGCATCATTCGCAACTTATAAAACATCAAACATAATTTTGAACGTGTATGTTTGTTTTATTGATAAATGCAGACCATGCAACATTGTTTAGTGTTGTGAAATTAAAAAAAGGCCGCTCATTTCTCTTAAAGGCACAATATGTAATTTTTCACCACTAGAGGTCGCTTATTCAAAACAAAGGCGTAGCTTGATGACGCCTTGATTTCGAGAAATCATGAGAGGTGTTGTTCTTCACGTCTACAGCCGGTGGAAATGAATCCGATAGGAGTCAGGCAGAAATCATATTCATGGATGAGCTAATGTGTGGCTGAAAGCCGTTCAGAGCAGAAACGAGCGCGACAGGCGTCTCGAGAGCAGCGGAACTTTTATTATGCCGCAGACAAACTTCTTCCGATCATGCATATATGGGGTAACACAGCGCTGTTTATCATATTAGATACATTTGGGTGTTGTTCTAATGCTACTCTGTGTTCCCTCTGCGGCTGCTATGAAACTCTTGTTGCACACTGCAGTAACTAGATCAATATTAGGCATAGTAAAACATGGAACTCATGGTAAATCAAGAAAACGAGATTTTTGCTCACCTGTCACATAATATATTAAAGCATCTTTGTTAAAATTGCTAATTTATCTCGATTTAAACATTCTTGGAAATGTTTGTGATAATATAAATACACAAGTCAACAAAATATATAACACTGTTCTAGTGGTTTTTGGATATTTGAACCCAAAAATCTTACATATTGTGCCTTTAACAGCTGAATTTCAGAGGAACTCTAATAGCGAAACACTGAACCGGACTATTTGTGTGCTGAGCGAGAAATCTCATTGGCTGCAGGATGTACAAGTATTCAGTTTTATTTACGCATGAGTAAAGTACAGATCTCCCAATATAATGTTCAAGTATAGTAAGTAACCAAGTAAAATTACACTACATCCCCACCAATTTTACACCAGAGCTTGGTTTAATCATGAGAAGTAGAAAACAAATGTTTTTAATGTACTGCAAGTAGACTTTGTTCTCTGTTCTTCTAAACAAATTACAATTTCTCTACTTTTTAACATTTTAACATTCGTTGCGCTGTTGCATTTACAACCTTCACTATCTCATTCTTCTATTAAACTTTGTGTTTGCCTTTAGAATCTTTTCCTGTGTGGATTAATATTTCCTGAGCTCGTCTCTCATATTAACCTCAAAAAGATGCTGACTTTCCTGTTATATTGTGATCTTGTATCAGCAGAAAACACACGGGCGCAGCATGTCACTTCTCATACTATACTCTACCTGCTCTCCTTCTCTTGTACTCTCACTTCAACAGTCCCCCCTACTGGACACAATCAGTATATTCAGAGCAATCACTCACTCTCAAGATCTAACCAGCACATTCAGCACAGCTGTAAGTAAAGCAGCATAACGCCAGCACCTGTGCTACATCATTCAAAGTCTTCAGAGGGCATACGAGAGCGTGACTGGACTGATTTTATGGCATAGACTACACCAGAGCTTCACAAACTTCAGGGGTGTAAAAAAAAGCTCCAAGACCCCTCACGACCCCCGACCCCTCGCCTTGACCTTACACTCACCTTGACCAGTAAGTCTGCAAAATCGGATTCTTTCCACTATATCGATGCAGATCAGGGAGAGAAGAACCAATGACACCGGCAGTTCAGCAAACGTGTCCAACCTCAGATCATGTCTAATCTGTACCTAAAAATGGAGAGAGAGAAAGACAAGTAAGACCGTAGAGAGGTGTGTCCTTTTCAGTTGTGTGTTTTTCTCTCTGCACACCAGGGTTTGTTTTTACAAACACAGGCCTTGGAGCACCACTCTGGATAGGGAATTTCAGAATTGGGAATGATGAGCTGAAATATGGCTGGTAGAAACACGTGTACCGTTACACACCAAACACATAATGATTTTACACTGTACAACCTGTATATTCTATCCCCTAACTCTAAACACAGCCCTCACAGAAGACTTTCTGCATTTTCACATTTTCAAAAAATAAATATAATTTAAATATAAAAATATAATTTAGAATGATGTTCCTCATGGACACCAAAAAATGTCTGGTATTACTATCCTTGTGGGGACATCTGAACACCACAATGTAGGGTTTACCAGGACCACACACACACACACACACACACACACACACACACACACCTATTTTTACATACAATAAAAAACAAACAAACAAACAAACAAAAACATTATATCCCATGGTGGATGGGAGTGGTAATTGGGGGCAGTGTTGTTCAGATGTCTCACAGGGATACTTCACCCAAAAACAAAAAGTATGCCATGATTTACTCATCCTTAAGCAATCCTAGGTGTACATGACCTTCTTTTAGCCAAACACAATCTGAGTCATAATAAAAAATATCCTGCCTCTTCAAAGCTTTATAAAGGTAGTGAATGGGGGGGCGAGATTTTGTAGCCTAAATAAGTGCATCCATCCATCATAAAAGTAATCCATACGACTCCATGGGGTTAATAAAGGCCTTCTGAAGCAAAGCGATGTGTTTTTCTAAGAAAAATATCCATATTTATAACTATATAAGCTTCCGCCAGAACTCGACTCTCTTGTGAGCATCCGTTAGTGGAAGCCAGTGATTATAGTTTAAGAAGTTATAAATATGGATATTTTAATTACAAAAACACATTGCTTTGCTTCAGAGGACCTTTATTAACCCCCTGGAGTTATATGGATTACTTTTATGAAAGATGGATGAGCTTTTTTGGGCTTCAACATCTCCGGTACCATTCACTTCCATTACAAAGCTTGGAAGATCCAGAATATTGTGTTTCACTGAAAGAAGACCTAGGATGGCTTGAGAGTGAGTAAATCATGGGATAATTTTCGTTTTTGAGTGAACTATCCCTTTAAGTCTGGTAGTGGCTGTCAAGGTTTCACATCCCAGATGGCAGCAAAGAGAAGAGATGATGATGGGGTGAGTTGTGTGATCTGAAGGTGTCATCCAGGGAAGAGAGGAAGTCCTGTAACAAGTACATGACTTCAGCGTTCTGAAAGAGGTATCAACCTGTCATTATCGACTGCATTTCACAGGGGGAAATGGTCTCGCTGGCAGAGAACGACTGAACACACTGACCTGGGGACGATGCAGGCAGGCATTTTTCAGTATTGCATAATGGGTGTTAAAATTCCCATAGCCTCAGCAACTGACGCAGCGTGGAGTTCGCTCTATTACGGGACGTCAGAAGGAAAGATACTGTGTTGAGTTGCCATACTTCAGGCATGCCTGCGTGTCTTCCTTAAAACTAATCAAAGCTGATGACATCTAACACAGGCAATCAGACACCGGTGCACACTGAAGGCATTTTTACATAGCGTCAGCGACTGATGCAGCGTATTAACCAAAACAAGAAGAGCATCGACATATTGTAGCAATCAGAGACAGCTCAGCTCTTTCACTTGTTCCCTTACTACGTCACTATAATACCATGTGTTGTTAGATTAAGCTGTAAAACTTTTGCAGTTCTTCAGTCACTTCTTTTGCACACACAAATGGCAAAATCAAAGTGTCCCTCTTGAAGCAAAAGGCATCCTTTTGTTCAAATGATTAATAAACATTTGTAAAAAAAAAAAAAAAATGTAAAATACAGCATGCATTGAATCTCAAGACAATGAAGGACAGCAAAATTTCACTTTGTTTTCTGTGAATAGTCACACATGAATTTACCTCAGAGCTGGCTATAAGAAAGGCAAAACAGGGCAGTGTTGAGAGAACCACATAGGCCAATGCAACAGGTCTCCTGAAGGGAGAAAAACAGTTATGCCATGATATCATATTGAGATTTGATTAAAGAACAGTTATGAGTGACATAATGCTAATTATCTAAACTGTGTTAGCTAATTAGTTAGCTAAAGTTAACTTAACATTGCATTTACACCCCAATCCTATTGCTGCACAGTTGCACTGTGTTAAAGGGGTCCTATAACGGCCCTTTTCACAAGATGTAACACAAGTCTCTGGTGTCTCCAGAATGTGTCTGTGAAGTTCCAGCCCAAAATACCCCACAGATCATTTATTATAGCTTGCCAAATTTGTGTGTGTCCCTTTAAATGCAAATAGTTCCGCCCCCTTTCCAGAAAAGGGCGGAGCTTTAACAGCTCAACAACAACAAAGCTGGAGAATCTCACGCAGCCAAAATTAGGAAAGTGTTCAAACCGGAGTCGACACTGATGGAGAGACTCAGGAAGAAGTTACAACTTTTAGACGTTTCTGAATGGTTAGTGGATAAATTGATGTAGTTGCTGTGGAGTTGATTCAACTCATCCACTAGCATGTGCCGTCATGTTCATCTTTTGTGTTGAATTGACCCTCGTTTGTGAAGCAGTCCGGCGTAAAATGACGGCATGACAACAACACTCGACTACAACAACTCTTCCTCTTCTCTAAAGCAGCCCAACATGGCCCCGCCCCCTTTGTTGTGTGTTCTCGGGGGCGGGGTTTATGTAAATTTTGGGGTTTGTGATGTCACCAACCCAGGAAGGAGCTGGTTGTAGTCCTTAAAAAGTGATTTCCGTAAAAGAAAATATCTCCCTTTTCATTGAACTTTGAGCGTCGTAACTTTGCAGATGTTGTTTATGCTCAAATAACAACATTACACACTAACTAAAGTTAAAAAAGTGAAATCATAATAAAGGACCCCTTTAATACAAATATGGTAATAATTCAGTACCATGGCACTGCAATGCTAAATTACTTACACATTCATATGCTTTTTTAAATGGTGCTTCAAATAATACCACAATATTATTGTACCAAGTCTGTAAAATGTGATTTTACCATGATAACATATCCAAAAGAGAAAAAGGTAAGCTAATTCTTTTTTCAGCATTTTCATGGTTCTCTGTGAAGCTGTTTGTATGTTGCATGAAAGCCAGAAGAAAAGTCTCTCATGTTTTCTCTCACCACTTCTTCCGTGCAACCAGTGCCTTCTTCTTCATGAACACCATATACTTCATAGGCAACCAAATCAACATTGCCACTGATGTCACATAGGCCACAGAGGAAGCCACAATCAGCCAATACGCTGTAGTAGAATTCCCACCAGACGGCTGGCTTTTCACTCGAGCTACAATTAGGGCAAAACGTTGCATTATGATGAAAAGTGGAACACAGAAGCTGGCAAACTGAAGCACCTCACAAACAGCAAACTTAATCCTGCTCCCTGAGCCCATGCTGTGGAAGGGATGCGAGGAAAAAAAAAAGAAAAGAAAAAGAAAAAAATGAGCTGTTGTCGGCCTCTAGTTCCCAAACTGCAGGGGCGGGTGTGTATTGTGCCAAAGCACTGGCATATTCCACCCACACCAATGAAGCGAAGAGCAGCTGGTGAGGCTAATGCTTACTCGGCACTCACCATTGTGTGGCCTGAACACATTACATTAACACACATCAGGCAACACACAAACTACCAGAGCACATTTTATGCACAAACTACAATAGCTATGTTAACTTATGTGCAAAATTGGAATATTGCACAAAACATCTGCAAATAAAGCAGCATTTCCAACCCATGTGTTCAAGAGAACAAAAGGTGCAACTGGCCCACTGAAGTCATCACCAAAGTTTATAGTGAAAAATCTCAGGATGTTTTCAGGTGCACATTTGTTTTGCATTTGTTCTGGACTTGGATTATTTGTTTTGATGCATGCTTATATTATGTGCATGTATGTATGTGTAAGTAACAGGATCAGGATCCTATATTTGGTGGCGTCTTCAGTTTACACTGATTTCTTCGTGGCAGGGAGGGGGGCTAATTTTAGAATCTGCTGAAACACTTGTTTAGATACTGTGTCTTTGGCCTTCCCCTGCTATACTGCATCTGCAGCATTTGGGGAAATAAGGGTTAGTTCAAACCAAAATGAAATTTCCGTCATTAATTACTCACCCTCATGTCGTTGCAAACCTGTAAGACCTTCATTTATCTTCAGAAACACAAAGTAAGATATTTTGATGAAATCCGAGATGTATCTGAACCACATAAGGGGCTTTCGCACCGGAGGAACCTTTTCGCAGTTCCTTGAACTATGGGTTGAAGTACCCAGATTTTGCCATGTTCGCACCGCCGGAACTAGGAATGATTTTAGTTGTAGGAACTCTTTTTGGAGGAACTAAATTAGCTCCTACTTCAAAATAGGGTCTAAACCAGCTCTATAGGAACTATCAGTGACGCGAGTGTATGATGATTGGTTAAACGCATGTCAAACACCAGCATTGTGTAAACATGTTTACTTCATAAACATGGAAAACAGAGATAACGGCATTTACCTGTTGTCTGCAGGGTTGTAGACGGGAACTATCCTAGTGTATAGTTCCTATAACTGTGTTCCTAGCACAATTCGGTGCGAAAGTGCGAAATATAGGCAGCAACGTCATAGCACTTTTCAAGGCCCAGAAAGGCAAAGACAGTGTTAAAATAATTCACCGGACTACAGCAGTTCAACCTTAATATTATGAAGCAACGAGAATATATCACTTTTACACAAAAATAACTATTCAACAATTTATTCAGTTCATTCATTGTCATTATGCTGTTTAAAATTGTAGAGTGCAGCGCTTCTGGGTTCTACGGCAGAACGGCAACTCATTATTATTATATACCTTAAAAAGACACCAGATGTGTTTACGTGTGAAATTTAAAATGCCACATCTTAAAGGCACAATGTGTAATTTTCGCCATTAGAGGTCGCTTATTCAAAGGCATAGCTTGGGGGGCCAATCGTTTACGCGATGATCGCGATTGGTTGATGTTTTTAAGGCCCTACCTCGTGCACAGATGTATATTATTATTATTATTCCTTTCAGTGCACCTTATAAATAGTCTTTTATCACTTAGTAAAGACAGTTTCAAGTAATATTGCAAAAATGTATTAAACAAAACATCTTCTTTAGCACCTTTAACATTACTGTAGTATGAAGCAGGGTGGGGCTGAAAACCTTTGGAGTGGAACAAGGTTGCTGGACGATTCCTAATGAGAGACGAGCGCGACACACGTCTCGAGACTTTTTATTATGCCTCAGACGAGCGCTTGCACTTCTTCCGGTCAACCGTATGTGGGGTATTGCAGCGCTGTTTATCATATTAGATACAATTGTGTGTTGAAAGTTGTTATAATGCTACTCTGTGTTCGTTTGGCAGCTGCTATGAGACACTTGTTGCACACTGCAGTAAGCTAGCTCGATATTAGTCATGGTAAAACATGGTACTCACGGTAAATCAAGAAAACGAGATTTAAACAATAAGACTCATGGTGCGTTCACACCAGACGCGAATGAAGCATTAAGAGTGAATGATTTACATGTTAAGTCAATGCAAAGACGCGAAATAGACATCCTGTGGTGCGGTTCGCGCGAATTGAGCGTTTCTGGCGTTTGACGTGCATAATGCGTGATTCGCGCGAATTGAAAAATCTGAACTTTGGCAAATTTTCACGGCGCGTTAACCAATCAGGAGCTTGCTAGTGTCGTGATTATGACGTAGCGAGAGGAGGCAGAAATCCAAAACAACAATGGAGGACAAAATCTTAGTCGCTGTATGTGGAGCTGTACGATGCATCTTCATACTTTTATAGAAACAGGAATAAAAAGGATCTTGCTTGGAAGAAAGTGAGTGAGGAGGTCAGACAATCTGGTAAGTTGTAAAAAACGCTCTTTACTCAATTTGAGCTATATATATATATATATATATATATATATACATATTGAGACTACAAGCTAGCTAAAGCCGGCAAATTGAGCTTATTCGCCGCATTCTTTCCCGCTGATGAGTTGATGTGTTTATTCAGAGGAAGTTTGCGTCTGTTGTAAAGTGAATTTCATGCGCGAATGAAGCGAGTAAACACAAAGTGTTCAAGCGTCCAACAACGCGTGATTTATTCGCGCAAGTCGCGTCTGGTGAGAACACTCCATAACTGTGTTGAGCTATATAACATGATTAGTTTTCTGTCTATAAATATAGGGCTGGACGATTAATCGAAAGGTAATCGAAACCGAAATTCACCAATGTAATTTTGACGTGAACTACGAGGGCAAAAAACAAATAAGAGGTAAAATGTTTAATTAATTGAGATTTTGATTTTAGGTCATATCGTCCAGCCCTATATAAATGTATCCAAACAGTTGCTCGCCTGTCTAATAAAACACATAATATATTAAAGCGTCCATGGTTTATACAAAATAAAACTGGAAATCGAGAGTAACGCGGGTATGATGTCATTGATGGGCAATTTAATCCAAAATCGTACATATTGTGCCTTTAAAGCTAAGATGATACTCTAATAAGAGTTTAAATGTATGCCTTTAATTGTTCAGAAATCCCTTCACAGCTCCTCCAGGATTATTATTATTCAGGGCCCAAGAAATTTAAGTTCACAAGGTTATTGTTTTCTTAAAGATTATTATTGTTATTTTTATAGCTGAAGAATTGAAAGTGCAAAGGGCCCTATTTGTTATATGTTCCCAGTTTTCTGAACTTTTATGTTGTATTTCTAGTTTCCCGTTTCCTGGGTCTAGTTTTGTAGTCCATTTGTAGTCACATTGTTCAGTCTGTCAAAGTTCCTTTGAAGAATTCCAATGGGTGGTAGTGATGAATCTTTTACAAATCTTTTTTTAGTGTATCAGCGTAACACATATCAATGTTTCGGTGTGTGATTTTATCAAACAAGGCTACTTTAATGTCATACTTTTTCAAATTAGTGGCCATTGATCTGATAAATGCATGAACCAGTATGCATGTAGTTAATATTTTAACCTATCTTGGGTCGTTTTTGCAAATTTGAAAGTCATTTTTTTTTTTTGTCAATTGTCTGTAATTGCCTTGATTAGCCAAGCTCTCTCTCTGTCGCTCTCTCTCTCAATAAATAAATAAAAATAAAATAAACTGGCCTAGTTACACTCCATATGATGTTGTATAGTTGGAATTATAACTTTATAAATCATTTGCAAATGGTGTGTAAAAAACGTCAAAATGCAAAATGCAAGCTTTGTTATCGTTTTAAGCGTTACAAAATGAGAATCGTTTAGCGAAGAAGTTAGGAGTTTTAAAACCCTCTCACTACCAATGTTGTCAAATAATCCAGGACATCAAATCAATCATAATGAGAACAGAAAACAAGTTACTAAATGTAATGTTCCTCCAAATATGGATTTTACAGGAGTAACAGGTAATATTCTAGCATTAGCTTCTTAACTCACTCACACTCCCTTAAAATGGTAAGCGGTAACTTTACAGCTCCCGCGCTCTTGGGCGCCACCGCATGGTGAGAATGAATATAACAGCCCAAACTGTGAAAGTAATGGCACTATTCACACTGAGGCACACTATAAAAATGCATACAAAAACATTTAATTAATTAGGCAACACATAGAATATACATTAGTTTACTGCTACACCCAACTAACTGCTATTTAACAACCTTATTTATTACAACTAATTTAATTATTTTTCTGCTTTGGGGATGAACAAGGATGTTATCAAAATAATCTCCCCCCTGGGCACAGAAATAGTGGCCAGCTTGAATGCGAGTTTGTGACAGGATCTTACAATGTGCTTGTGATGTGAACACAACACATTTAGGCACTCAATGCATTGATTGATAGTCATGAATTTAATACAATAGGCGAGCAAACATGACGCAGGTCTATTTGAAAACATTAAAGAAAATAATCTGCCAAAAAAGTTGTCTATAAGATCATTCCAGATGTGCATAGTTGATTTAGAAAAGGTTTTTTCCTGCCTTGACACTCAGTGGCCCCTCCAGAGATGACCAGCCCCCGCCGACAGCTGTGCTCGCGCGAGGTTTTTGTGACTTTCTCAGTCTGTGGCAGCAGGTACCATGGCGTCCGGCGAGGAGGACGGGACTGTCGACGAGAAGGATACCAACAACAAGAAGAAGCGGACGAAAGGCGCCATCGCAACGGCATGGCTCGCGTTCTACAACATCGCCATGACCGCCGGGTATCGCTGCTGAAAGTTTTCCTTTGAACTTCTTTTATTCGCTCTGCTCGCTCGATGCAGTCGTGTGTCTGTTTATAGTTTCGGCGCATTGTAAATCACTCGACTGGTTAAAACTAATTTGAAAGCTCCAAGATAGACTGTTGCATTAAAGCCTCACAGGGCGCGTGGGTAATTGTTAGTTTTGTTCTATAGAGGTCGGCCGTTATAGTTATACTGGGATATTCCTCACAGCCTTTCCTAATACGGTACCGCACGCGTCATTCCGCAACTGTCGCAGTGATATGTTTAGCGCTGACACTGGAACTCGCTCGACAGGCGAAATTTAACAAAGAAAGATGAAATGCACGGTAATGATAGTGAAAGAGCCGATCTCGACCAGCGTAAACTTCACAAATCTTGTGTGGGGAAAACAGAATGGGCTTATTTCTATTCAATATGTAGGCTACTTGTTGAACAAGTCATAAAATATTTTTTGTGTGAAAAAAAAAAACCCTGCAATTAATGGTAATAACAAAAGGCCACTTAAAAGTAGGCTGCTTAAAGAGAATATTTATAAAGTTTAATAATCTTTCGTCATGCTTTCGTCAAGTACACTTATTACTGCATGCGTTGACTGTCATACTAAAGAACATGTACTTTGTTATAATTTTAACAGTAGTAATGTGTTATTCAGTATTACATTTAAAGTAATGTATTTTAAATAAACTAAATCGCAACTTCGTCATTACAAATGTCTAATATAATTTATTACATGACATACAAGTTTCAACAGAAATGTGTATTTTAGTTTGCTGAAAATGATTTAGACACTTAAGGCATGTAGTGTAACAAGTGATGTCATTTTTAATCAGCTGGTGATTTTTAGTGACTTCCTGTCAGTGACATGAACTCTATTGCATGATTTTGAAAGCCCAAAAAATATGCTAATGCTATCTCTAATATAAATGCCACTACTTTTTCTCTTATGCAATGACTTTCATGCATAGAAGTGTGGCTTAAAGGGATAGTTCACCCAAAAATTGATTTTCTCACCCTCAAGCCATCCTAGGTGTATATTACTATCTTCTTTCAGATGAACACAATCGGAGATATATTTAAAAAATATCATTAGTCCTCCATGGTTTCTAATGGGAGTGAATGGGGGCCCGCGTTTTGAAGCCAAAAATAATGCATCCATCCATAAAAAAATGTAATCCATACAGCTACAGGGGTCTGAAGCGAAGCAATGCATTTTCATGAGAAAAATATCCATATTTAAAACTTTATAAATTCAAAAAGCTATTTTGCGGCGGACGACCGTTCACAGAATGCGCAAGTTGATTTGCAGCGGAAGAGTATCCTTTGACCTGACGTACAACATAATGAAGAACGCAGAGGAGAGAGCAAAGCAAAACACCGGTCACGGATTATAAGTCTAAAACGAAAGATAAATGACGGAGGATTTTGATATTCAGTAAGAGAAGAGGAGCTTAAATTTGTTGCATAGCCGTATTTGTTTGAACTGCGTTTGCATTCTGCGTACGGTCGTCCGCCGGAAGCTAGTCATTTGAATTGATAAAATTTTAAATATGGATGTTTTTCTTACAAAAACCCATCGCTTCACTTCAGAAGGTATTTATTAACCCCCTTGAGCTGTATGGATTATATTTTTTTATGCATTATTTTTGGCTTCAAAACGCAGACCCCTATTCACAACCATTATGAACATGGGAGGAATGTTTTTAAAAATATCTCCGACAGTGTTCGTCTGAAAGAAGATAGTCATATACACCTAGGATGGTTTGAGGATGAGTAAATCATGGGATGCTTTTCATTTTCGGGTGAACTATCCCTTTAAGTGACTAAATACTTTTTTTTACTATGTATCTTTAGTTATTAAATTATAATTGAAATATTATTGGTCTAAGAAAACAGGACAAGCTCTTATATAGTGTTCTTTTTCAGTTGTCAGACATTTTGTAATAATGTCCAAAATCATAGTGGAGAATATCTAGTGCACTCATTCAATCTCATTATGCATTGCAATGAGAAGTGTACAACCCATGTACACCCAACATCTATAGAATGCCCATAATGCACTGTGAGTGTCATTTGATTTGACAGCAGAATCCTGCAGGTGCAAGTTTCTTTTCAAATGCAAGTTGTATGACTTGCCGGTTAGCTGAATATCACTTATATTTACATGCAAGTGTGGCAACGCTTCTATAGACATTGGATGTGATCTTGTATTGCAGGTGGCTTGTACTGGCTGTTTCCATGATCCGCTATTACCTTCAGAGAGGCACCCATAAAGGCTTGTACAAAACTATAGCAAAGACACTCAAATTTTTCCAGACATTTGCACTATTGGAGGTAAGATTCTTTTAACCACCATGATATATGATATTAACCTTTACTTTATTTTACTCCAGTGTTGCATTTGTCTCTCAAAGAAAAACAACAACCTTCTCCTGTGAAAAAAACTGTAAATGTTTTGCTTTTTGTGTTATTCTCAGGAAACAATATAAAAAATATATTAATTTGAAAGTTTCCTCATGCTCAAAGTATTCCGTAACCACAACACTGTCTAATGAACATTTCTTATCTAAACTCACTGGAAAATAAAACTGAAAATCAATGTAGCAGTGGTACTGTGCTTCCAACATATAGAACTCAATAGGAAGCATATATAGGGAAAATAACAGTGGTCCCAAAACTGAGCCCTGAGGAACACCACATACTACATGGGCCGATTTGGGGGGAAAATTCCCTATATTCACAGCAAATATCCTATCCTTTAGATATAGGAGGCATACCACTACTCATTCCAAACAAAAGCGAGCTACATAATTTACAAATTAACACCCTTACACACACCCTTTGTGAACTCTCTTTTCTACATTTCTACAGATTTGTATTTTCAGACTGTACTTCCCATTTCAGTGGTTAAATGGCCTTAAACAATTACTAAAGCTACAAAAATACTGCATTCTCAAATACATTTATATCATGCATGGATTGCTTCCAACACTGCAAGAGCTGGTGGCGCCATCTAGGATCAGTCCAGGCAGAAGTACAACTGACTTGTTGTACTGTTAGAGAGGTCTGAGACTTTGAATCCTATCTGAGCCAGACATACAATTTGTGTTTCTTTTTTTCTTTTTTCACTCTTTGTATGAGGGTCTATCACCATATAAGCAATATTATTAGGCCACAAACTGACTAAAATACAGAGAATGCAATGACATGAATCATAAAAATGGATAGCATGCTTGTATCTTTGTTTTGATCTATCTTCATTTCGTTTTCTTACGCTTTGGCTCTTCTGTTTTTATTCCAGGTCGGACACTGTGCTATTGGTATGTACTATATTTACTATGCGTTTACTATATTTACTATATGTACTATGTTTTTCAGTTGTTGTTTTTGGTGTGTTAAAGGAATTGTGCGGACATCTGTAATTGTGACTGGGGTCCAAGTATGTTCTCGGATATTCCTGGTCTGGTTTATTACAAACAGCATCAGACAGGTCAGTATTCTTGATGAGGAAATTAACCAATAACCATAAAAACAATGAGAATTATGGGACATATTCACTGTTTTCCAGTGGATAATCTGTAAATGGGCTTTACAAATAGGCTGTTACATTTTAAATATTGTTTTCTTTCATTTGAAACGCATGCTAAGATTCAGAACGAGGAGAGTGTGATCTTGTTCGTAGTGGTATGGACGATTACAGAGATCACTCGCTACTCTTTCTACACTTTCAACCTGCTTCACCATCTGCCATACTTCATCAAGTGGGCCAGGTACACTCGATCGCTGCCCAGTGTGGTTTCATTGAGCATGTCTGCTACTCACAAGGACACTGTTTAGAGTTTCACATTATGGCTGCGTCAAAAATCTCATACTTCCCTACTATATACTAGGCGAAAAACAGTATGTGACAAAAGAAGCATCTCCGAATTTACAGTACTCATAAAACAGCAGCCGGATGACCTGCTACTTCTGGCGATGTTCTGAAATGTACATTAGATGGACACTACTATCCCATGAGGCCATGGGAGAGCATTTATTAATGGCAGTGAGGAGATGCAACTGACGCTGGTAGGTCACATGGTAATGACAACATAGCGAATATAGTACATCCTGATTACACTCATATTATAGAACATACATTTTAGTGGTTGCAAAAGTAATTACTTATTCATACAAGTTCCTTACTCAAGAGAGTATGCGATTTGGAACGCAGCCGAAGTCTTATTACAGCTCTTGTTGTAGAAATTCTCAGAACCCTAAACTGATTTTATTGAGAAATTAACATTTAAATTTGTGGCCTTTTTAAAAAACTAGATTGAGCATGTGTTCGAAGTTCTTTTGGGTGACATTAAGGTTTTCTTTTCACAAATTAACGCCCTTACAGATTTGTATTTTCAGACTGTATTTTCCATTTCAGAATTGTGAAATGGCCTTAAACAATTACTAAAACAACTGCATTTTCAAATAATTTCAAATTTATTTCATGCATGGATTGCTTCCAACACTGCAAGAGTTAGTAGCGCCATCTAGCAGCTGTGTGTAGAACTATTAGCATCTCAGCCAGGGTCCATAATTAAAGGGATAGTTCACCTAAAAATGAAAATTTACTGTTAATTTACTCACCCTCAGGCCATCCAAGATGTAGGTGACTCTTTCTTCTTCAGTAGAACAGTAAAGAAGATCTTTTTCTTTTTTTTTTTGCTAAAACCGTGGTCCTCTGTGATTCATATAATGGAAGTCAATGGGTGCCATCACTTTGAGATTCAAAAAAACATATGCAGACAAAACAAAGGTAATACCCGAGGCCCCTGATGATACATTGAGGTCCTAAGAAGGGAAACGATCGGTCTATGAAAGAAACTGAACATTATTTACAATATCTTTACCTCTAATCCACAGCCTTGGCAAACGGTCCTGACTACCTTTCAGTAGTGCTTGATTCCCTTTGGGATTCTGTCTGTTTGCAGACTTTTCTTTACACTTTATTTCCATGGTTCACCTTAGACATTTTACTAACTATAACTTGTAACTACATGTCAACAAACTCTCATTGGAGTATTAGTAGATTGATAGGGTTAGTAGAATAAGTTGACATGTAGTTTCACAGTTACTTATAATCAGTAGAATGTCTGTTGGGAGCATCAAAATAAAGTGTTTGCAGATATTAAGCAGACAGTCTCTAATACTCTAATGACTGCTAGTTGACATGTAGTTGCAAAGTTAGTAGTCTGAACTCCACCCCTTAGTGGAGTTAGTTAGTAGTTAGTCTGAGCTGCACCCCTTAGTGGAGTTAGTTAGTTAGTAGTCTGAGCTCCACCCCTTAGTGGAGGTAGTAGTTAGTAGTCTAAGCTCCACACCTTAGTGGAGTTAGTTAGTTAGTAGTCTGAGCTCCACCCCTTAGTGGAGTTAGTAGTTAGTAGTCTAAGCTCCACACCTTAGTGGAGTTAGTTAGTAGTTAGTCTGAGCTCCACCCCTTAGTGGAGTTAGTTAGTTAGTAGTCTGAGCTCCACCCCTTAGTGAAGTTAGTAGTTAGTAATCTGAGCTCCACCCCTTAGTGGAGTTAGTAGTCTGAGCTCCACCCCTTAGTGGAGTTAGTAGTTAGTAGTCTGAGCTCCACCCCTTAGTGGAGTTAGTAGTTAGTAGTCTGAGCTCCACCCCTTAGTTAAGTTAGTAGTTAGTAGTCTGAGCTCCACCCCTTAGTGGAGTTAGTTAGTAGTTAGTCTGAGCTCCACCCCTTAGTTAAGTTAGTAGTTAGTAGTCTGAGCTCCACCCCTTAGTGGAGTTACTAGTTAGTAGTCTAAGCTCCACCCCTTAGTGGAGTTAGTTAGTAGTTAGTCTGAGCTCCACCCCTTAGTTAAGTTAGTAGTTAGTAGTCTGAGCTCCACCCCTTAGTTAAGTTAGTAGTTAGTAGTCTGAGCTCCACCCCTTAGTGGAGTTAGTTAGTAGTTAGTCTGAGCTCCACCCCTTAGTGGAGTTAGTTAGTTAGTAGTCTGAGCTCCACCCCTTAGTGGAGTTACTAGTTAGTAGTCTAAGCTCCACACCTTAGTGAAGTTAGTTAGTAGTTAGTTAGTAGTCTGAGCTCCACCCCTTAGTGAAGTTAGTAGTTAGTAGTCTAAGCTCCACACCTTAGTGGAGTTAGTTAGTAGTTAGTTAGTAGTCTGAGCTCCACCCCTTAGTGAAGATATTAGTTTGTAGTCTGAGCTCCACCCCTTAGTGGAGTTAGTAGTCTGAGCTCCACCCCTTAGTGGAGTTAGTAGTCTGAGCTCCTCCCCTTTAGTGGAGTTAGTAGTTAGTAGTCTGAGCTCCTCCCCTTAGTGGAGTTAGTAGTTAGTAGTCTGAGCTCCTCCCCTTAGTGGAGTTAGTAGTTAGTAGTCTGAGCTCCTCCCCTTAGTGGAGTTAGTAGTTAGTAGTCTGAGCTCCTCCCCTTAGTGGAGTTAGTAGATAGTAGTCTGAGCTCCACCCCTTAGTGGAGTTAGTCATTGTTAGTTAGTAGTCTGAGCTCCTCCCCTTAGTGTAGTTAGTCAGTAGTTAGTTAGTAGTCTGAGCTCCACCCCTTAATGGAGTTAGTAGTTAGTTAGTAGTCTGAGTTCCTCCCCTTAGTGGAGTTAGTAGTTAGTAGTCTGAGCTCCACCCCTTAGTGGAGTTAGTAGTTAGTTAGTAGTCTGAGCTCCACCCCTTAGTGGAGTTAGTAGTTGGTAGTCTGAGCTCCACCCCTTAATGGAGTTAGTAGTTAGTTAGTAGTCTGAGCTCCTCCCCTTAGTGGAGTTAGTAGTTAGTAGTCTGAGCTCCACCCCTTAGTGGAGTTAGTAGTTAGTTAGTAGTCTGAGCTCCTCTCCTTAGTGGAGTTAGTTAGTAGTCTGAGCTCCACCCCTTAGTGGAGTTAGTAGTTAGTTAGTAGTCTGAGCTCCACCCCTTAGTGGAGTTAGTAGTTAGTAGTCTGAGCTCCACCCCTTAGTGGAGTTAGTTAATAGTTAGTAGTCTGAGCTCCACCCCTTAGTGGAGTTAGTTAGTAGTTAGTTAGTAGTCTGAGCTCCTCCCCTTAGTGGAGTTAGTTATTAGTAGTCTGAGCTCCACCCCTTAGTGGAGTTAGTTAGTAGTCTGAGCTCCACCCCTTAGTGGAGTTAGTTAGTAGTAAGTTCATTACATCATTACTGTTTCGAAACGTTTTGAAATGTCAGTGGACAAGGACCAGCCAATATGCATGTGCTTGCAATATTGTAATGCATTACTTTTGCCCCAACACTGAATTACTCAATAAGTGTCGATGTGTGTTTATAATGTGTATAATGTCTCATATCAAATTAAGTCACATTTATTTTCCTGCCTTGTCTTTTTCTGATCTCCTGCTTTCCCCAGGTATAACATGTTTATTGTCATGTACCCCTTGGGAGTAATTGGTGAACTGCTGACCATACATGCTGCCTTACCGTATGTTCGGAGATCGGGCATGTTCTCCCTGAGGCTTCCCAACAAATACAATGTGTCCTTTGACTATTACTACTTCTTGATCATCGTCATGCTGTCCTACATCCCATGTAAGAAAAGAAATCTATTTGCACGTTAACATTTATTGACAGTGTTGCAATCACAAGACCAGCTCAATAATGCTGTCTAATCCTGCTAATAATTTGAATAAACTGACCATGACCGTCTACAGTGGCTTTGGTAACTATAAACTATGGCTTTTGCATGATGCCACATTCCGATACCTAGTGGTGTGAATAAGTCCAAGATAATTGCCATATTGTCTGTCTCAACATAAAATGTAGTGAGTGCACCTTTACTGAGTTCTGTGTAAATTACAGTATCTCAGTTATGATTGCTCTTTGCAATGATTTGATTTTAATGTGGTTAAACTTGTGGGTTGGTGGGTCAAGTTTTGAAAGCTGAGGCTGATTATTCTGATTAGATTAATTTTTTTACTTTACCTCTGCATTTCAAACTCCATTTCAGACTGTTCCAATTGTCAAAATTCACATTTAAACAACCAGAAGCCCATTAGACTCATATAAGCTGCCATTCTATGTAATATTTCTAATATAACATGCTAGCAATGTGCTAATTCATGTTAGCAATGTGCTAAAATGTAATTCAATCTAGCAAAATGCCAAATCATGCTACCAATGTGCTAAAACATGATAACAACCTGTTAAAGCACGTTAGCAAAAACATAGTAATTTATGCTAGCAACATGTTGAGACATGCTAGCAACATGATAATGCAAACAAAATGCTAAAACATGCCATCAACATGATAAAACATGCTAACAATGTGTTTAAGACATGGTAGAGATATGATATGTTAAAACATGTTAACAACATGCTAATTAATGTTAAAAACCTGTTAAAACATGCTAACAAAAACATGTTAATTCATGCTAGCAAAATGCTAAAACATATTAGCAATGTGTTAAAACATGCTATCAACCTGATAATTAATGGAAATGCCATGCTAAAACATGCTACCAACATGCTAATTCATTTTAACAATATGTAAAACATGTTAAATCATATTAACAATGTCAAATCATGCTAGTTCATGCTAATTCATGTTAACAAAATGCCAAATAATGTTAGCAATGTGTTAAAAAATGCTAGCAACATAATTGATGCAAACAACATGTTAAAACATGCTACCAAAATGGTAATTCATGTTAACAATGTGCCAAATCATGCTAATTCATGCTGGCAATGTGCTAAAACATGTTAACAACCTGTTAAAACACGTTAGCAAAAATGTGGTAATTCATGCTTGCAAAATGCTAAAACATGCTAACAACATGATAATGCAAACAAAATGGTAAACATGCTAATTCATGTTAGCAATGTATTAAAACATGTTAATTCTTGTTAACTGTGTTAAAACATGCTAATTCATGCTAGTAACATATTAAATCATGTTAACAACATGCTTAAACATGTTAGCAAAATGCTAAAAAATGTTAGCAACCTGTTAAAACATGTTAGCAAAAAAACATGCTAATTCATGCTAGCAATGTGCTAAAACATGCTAGCAATATGATAATTAATGCTAACAACATGCTAATTCATGCTAGCAATGTATTTCTTTCTCTTTCCACTTCACTAAGTTTAACGCTTATAAAACGTTCAAACGGCTTTGTCAAGCCAACATAAAAGTTTGTCCAGACGAACTTTACTTTCTTGTTTTCATTGTCGTCTGCTTCTCTTTCAGTGTTTCCTCAGCTGTACTTCCACATGCTGCGTCAGAGGAGGAGGGTACTTCATGGAGAAGTCATAGTAGAGAAAGATGAGTAGAACGAACCCCAGGTAGCCATCAATGATTTGAGAAAAGTTTATAGTCAAAATAAGAAGCTAAAATCAATTAAATATAAATGAGTTCTACTATTGTTTGTTACAGTCTATATTCCTAGCATTTTCACCACCCTTCCAGTTGTGTTTAATTTCGCAAGGATGGAATCACTTCAATCGTCAAAGGAGATTTGAACCAATTTTCACGGCCAATGGAGAAGCCTCGTCTGTTTTGACAAAGAGTATTGGACTGGAATCTGGCATTAATAACAATTATCTGTACCTCGAGTGTAAACTCACCTGATCTGGACTATATTGTGTAGTTGCAGGGATCCTTGGGTAAACCGTTCCACAAATTCTAGATCTCCTTTTGGTTTTCTCATCCATGTTCTTGGATGGACAGATTAGGGATTAAATAATTGATACTTCTTTATTTTACCTTATCCATCTGAAGGTGGTGTTTTAGCAGACAGCCTTTTCAATACAACAGCGAAATTGAGACGGAACTAATATATGGACGTGTGGGACTGACAAAACAGAATGTATAAACTGTATTTTTTTTTTTTTTATCACTTGGCTACTTTATTTCTCACATTTTCATTCACAAGCAATAGGTATTAAAAAAGCATTGCAATTTAAATAAACATTATAAATGCATTAATATACACTTTAAGTATTGTGAAAGTATCGTCATTATCTACATATCATCAACGTTCTTATGTTGAAGATTTTCAATCATCTTAAGTCTGAGAACTGTATCTTTAGAATAAATACTAGTTATTTTCAAGAATGTTTTGAATATAACACCAGGTGATAAAGCAAGTGATAAAAGCTCATCAACCATTTTACATTTTTTGTCCAAAATTGCAGCTGAGACTGAGAAAAGCAACGGAACATTTTGTCCATTGATTGGTTTCTGTTTCTGATGGTAAAATCCCACTCCTCATATATATATATATCATATCGGTTTGACTTTGTCCCAATATACAAGCAGTTTGGCATTTAGTTTGGACAGAAAATTATTTGTAACTTGCTTTGTTGGGATTTTTTTTTTTTTTTTTTACACTTTTTTCAGTATGCACTATGATTATCTTTGTTGCTTCAGTGTTTACAATCCAACATAAACCAGGAAAAGTTTGTACAGGTAGTGCTCTAGAAAACAAGCAGCACATGTTAGGTTAATCCAAGACTATTTGTTACTAAAACTTTAGCTCATTTGGCTCTCAGGCCTTCTGTGTTGTTGTTGTTTTTTAATTTATTATTACTATGTTCTGTAAGAAACTTGAGTTCATGGCTCTCTTTTGAGTAGATTCTCTCTACGGTGCTACATTATTTTATTCTTCTGTGCAGCTGAGGAGAGAAAGGGGACGTGGAGTGACATCATTAGATAGAATTGTGAAGAACATTTTCATGTAATTTAATTCAATACCTGGTAATTGTACTGAAAGAATAAAGGTTTTGAAGAAAGAATGAAAGAAACAATAAAAAGAACTATGTACTTAGGCATTAGTATTGCTCTCGTTGATAAATGTTTTATACTGTAAGCACCCTCAAAGAATAGAGTTTAGGAAGAACATAATAAAAGCTTTATTTGTTAAGTTCATAATATTGAGAGCAAAGATCAAATGTAGAAAAACATTATCAAACACTATTAGACAGTAATTGGACACTCTGTGATTAAACTTTGGGCTTCAATTAATTCACAGGAAATGAGAGAGTTGTGGCGTAATTTTGTTTATACAGTTGTACACAACAGAGCAAAACATAATTGTGACTCTTCTTATATAACTTCAGTTCTCTGAAACAAGCATCCTTTCTGCTAAATTCCCAAATTATCAATTCTTCCTTGTAAACTCAAGATGGCTATTTGTACAGTAATTAAAATGACCACACATCACTCGGACCTTGTTTAAAAAATGTTACGCAGAAACCGTCCTACATTGGATCTAAGGTAATTTATCAAATGTGCGTATGAGTGATTCTGAGAAGATTAACGTATGCACAAAAGAATTAGCATATACGCACAAAAAAATCAAAAGTATGTTCAAAAAAACAAGCATATACACAAAAACGAGTGTACTTCCAAAGAAATTAGCATACGCACAAAAAAATCAAAAGTACGTCCAAAAACACAAGCATATACACAAAAATGAGCGTACTTCCAAAAGAATTAGCATATATGCGCAAAAAAATCAAAAGTACGTCTAAAAAAAACAAGCATATACACAAAAACGAGCGTACTTCCAAAGAAATAAGCATATGTGCGCAAAAAAAATCAAAAGTACGTCTAAAAAAAACAAGCATATACACAAAAACAAGCGTACTTCCAAAGAAATTAGCATATGTGCGCAAAAAAATCAAAAGTACGTCCAAAAACACAAGCATATACACAAAAACAAGCATACTTCCAAAAAAATTAACATATATGCGCAAAAAAAATCAAAAGTACGTCCAAAAAAACAAGCATATACACAAAAACAAGCATACTTCCAAAAAAATTAACATATATGCGCAAAAAAAATCAAAAGTACGTCCAAAAAAAACAAGCATATACACAAAAACGAGCGTACTTCCAAAAAAATTAGCATACATGCGCAAAAAAATCAAAAGTACGTCCAAAAACACAAGCATATACACAAAAACGAGCGTACTTCCAAAAAAATTAGCATATATGCGCAAAAAAAATCAAAAGTACGTCCAAAAACACAAGCATATACACAAAAACAAGCATACTTCCAAAAAAATTAACATATATGCGCAAAAAAAATCAAAAGTACGTCCAAAAAAAAACAAGCATATACACAAAAACGAGTGTACTTCCAAAAAAATTGCATATATGCGCAAAAAAATCAAAAGTACGTCCAAAAAAAACAAGCATATACACAAAAACGAGCGTACTTCCAAAGAAATAAGCATATGTGCGCAAAAAAATCAAAAGTACGTCCAAAAAAAACAAGCATATACACAAAAACGAGCGTACTTCCAAAGAAATTAGCATATGTGCGCAAAAAAATCAAAAGTACGTCTAAAAAAAACAAGCATATACACAAAAACGAGCGTACTTCCAAAAAAATTAACATATGTGCGCAAAAAAAATCAAAAGTACGTCCAAAAAAAACAAGCATATACACAAAAACGAGCGTACTTCCAAAAAAATTAGCATTTATGTGCAAAAAAATCAAAAGTACGTCCAAAAACAAGCATATACACAAAAACAAGCGTACTTCCAAAAAAATTAGCATTTATGTGCAAAAAAATCAAAAGTACGTCCAAAAACAAGCATATACACAAAAACAAGCATACTTCCAAAAAAATTAACATATATGCGCAAAAAAAATCAAAAGTACGTCCAAAAAAAACAAGCATATACACAAAAACGAGCGTACTTCCAAAAAAATTAGCATACATGCGCAAAAAAATCAAAAGTACGTCCAAAAACACAAGCATATACACAAAAACGAGTGTACTTCCAAAAAAATTAGCATATATGCGCAAAAAAAATCAAAAGTACGTCCAAAAAAAAAACAAGCATATACACAAAAACGAGTGTACTTCCAAAAAAATTGCATATATGCGCAAAAAAATCAAAAGTACGTCCAAAAAAAAACAAGCATATACACAAAAACGAGCGTACTTCCAAAGAAATTAGCATATGTGCGCAAAAAAATCAAAAGTATGTCTAAAAAAAACAAGCATATACACAAAAACGAGCGTACTTCCAAAAAAATTAACATATGTGCGCAAAAAAAATCAAAAGTACGTCCAAAAAAAACAAGCATATACACAAAAACAAGCGTACTTCCAAAAAAATTAGCATTTATGTGCAAAAAATTCAAAGGTACGTCCAAAAACAAGCATATACACAAAAACAAGCGTACTTCCAAAAAAATTAGCATTTATGTGCAAAAAAATCAAAAGTACGTCCAAAAACAAGCATATACACAAAAACGAGCGTATTTCCAAAGAAATTAGCATATACGCACAAATAAATCAAAAGTACGTCTAAAAAAACAAGCATATACACAAAAACGAGCGTACTTCCAAAAGAATTAGCATATATGCACAAAAAAACTAACGTACGTCCAAAAAAACGAATACGCACAAAAACTGAACGTACTTCCCAAAAAAATTGCATATATGCGCAAAAAAACTAACATACGTCCAAAAAAGAATACGCGCATAAACCGAACGTACGTCCAAAAAAACAAGCGTACTTCCAAAAAAAAAATAGCATATACGCACAAAAAAATCAAAAGTACGTCCAAAAACACAAGCATATACACAAAAACGAGCGTACGTCCAAAAAACTTTGCATATACGCACAAAAAAATCAAAAGTACGTCCAAAAAAAAGCATATAGCTACACAAAAACGAGCGTACTTCCCAAAAAAATGGGCATATATGGACGAAAACCGAACATGCAAAGAATCGAGTGTCTGCACAAAAACCAAATGTATATCCAAAAAAACAAGTAACGTTACGCACAAAAACTGAACGTACATCCAAAAATAACGAGCATATACGCACAAAAACGAGCCTACTTCAAAAAAACAAAAAAAAAACAAGCATATACACACAAAAACACGAACTTTCTCATTGTTGATTAACTCTAAAGTAAAATTATTTCACAAGCAAGAAGTTAACGAATAAGTTATGCATGAATAAAAATGTATATTTTTAGACATTTTTTTTAAAATCCAAAATCCCCTGTAATAACAATATAATTAGAAGAAGAAGAAGAATTAAGAAGTTATATTTGCCTTTCCAGAAGCTCAAAGTCGATATATTTCCATTTCAGTTTATTTTTTAGGATAACACCCTTGAGATAAACCATCTCGTTTTCGAGGCGTTCCCCACTGGAGAACATTTAAAGGAAACAACACAAAATAAACACAAAACAGCAGTAAGATAGCCTATACTAGATTATGATACCGTCTGTACTAATAACTGCTTATGTTCTGATTATTTATTTGCACAAAACCTTCTAACAGGATAATGTAAACATTGCATGAACCGTTGAATGTGATGATATGCGCGCGTCAGAGCAGAGTGCATCTGGAGCAGAAACTGACACGCGCATGCGTCCGGGAGGAGAAGCTGAGCGCCGGACAGATAATGCGCGCGTGAACGAGAGCCGGTGTTAGTCTTTTCTGGACACCAATGGTGAAGAGGTGAGTTTCGTTATTTTTGGTTTAATTATATACGTGTGCATTATTGCGTATTGTGATGCAGATCGGTTTAATTATTGATGTGATGTCTCAGACATCATGTCTGCATCCTGCTGCTCGTACTGAGGCTGATTTATGGCGCGCAAACTGCGAGCATTCCCCATACAAATAAAATGAACATAAATCAGAAACGTTAATTTAATAGAATGTCGGTGTGTATAAATATAATCATGATTCAATAAAGGAATTGAAGTACATTACGAATAATGAAATAATGTCTATAATGAAAGAGGAATAATATAAAGGGATTTGACAGCTGATGTGACTAATTAAAGCAGACATTATGTGCATGGCATGCCTCTATCCTGTGCATTTGGCCTTCATTTATTAATACTAAATAAAAAAACGTAATAAACTGTTCCTAAATTATTATTATTATAAAAAAAAAATAGCTGCATGAATGTAAACAGAATAATGTGTGATGTTGATCTCAGGTGTTCTGCTGTAATTGGTCTCGCTGGATATCAGTGTTTGCTGTACGTCTCCTGTGGATTGTGGCATGCAGGCCTTTTTCCTACCTGGAGGGCTGCTTAAATTAATTAAGCATGATTAAGCATTACAACCGTTAAACGTGTACTTGTGTTGCACAGATAATGTTCTCACTTGTGTGAAAGCATTTTGGTGAACTGAAAGTTGTGTGTCTGTAGCTCATGGGCTCTGAATTGGTGGAGATGGGAAAACGTCCACCGGAGAATGATGAAAACACCACCGGAGTGCAGAATACTGGCCCCGACGCTCACACGTCGGGAAGTGTGAGCACTCAAACCCTCGGCTCGTTTAATGCTCCCTCAAACGCCTGTTGCTTCTGCTGGTGCTGCTGCTGCAGCTGCTCCTGGTGAGAAAACGCTTATCTTTAAATGATTCACATGAATGAGAGCATAGACTTACATGACGGATTGTTTCAAACTTCAATAGCAACTGCAAAGATAAGTTACTTCTCTCATTGAATGGCATATACACCGATCAGGCATAACATTATGAGCACCTTCCTAATATTGTGTTGGTCCCCCGATTGCTGCCAAAACAGCTCTGACCCGTCAAGGCATGGACTCTTCTAGACCCCTGAAGGTGTGCTGTGGTGTCTGGCACCAAGATCTTTCCTTTAAGTCCTGTTAGTTGTGAGGTGGATCCTCCATGGTTCGGACTTGTTTGTTCAGCACATCCCACAGATGCTCGATTGGATTGAGATCTGGGGAAATTGGAGGCCAAGTCAACACCTCAAACTCGTTGTTGTGCTCCTCAAACCATTCCTGAACCATTTTTGCTTGGTGGCAGGAGCATTATCCTGCTGAAAGAGGTCACAGCCACTAGGTAATACCATTTCCATGAAAGGGTGTACATGGTCTGAACAATGCTTAGGTAGGTGGTACGTGTCACAGTAACATCCACATGGATGGCAGGACCCAAGGTTTCCCAGCAGAACAATGCCCAAAGCATCACACTGGTTTATCTTCTTCCCATAGTGCATCCTGGTGCCATGTTCTCCCGAGGTAAGAGACGCACACGCACCCGGCCATCCACGAGATGTAAAAGAAAACATGATTCATCAGACCAGGCCACCTTCTTCCATTGCTCCGTCGTCCAGTTCTGATGCTCACGTGCCACTGTTGGCTCTTTGGCGGTGGACAGACTGGTCTGCAGCTCCATACACAACAAACTGATGCTCTGTGTATTCTGACACCTTTCTATCAGAACCAGCATTAACTTCTGGAGCAGTTTGAGCTACAGGAGCTCATCTGTTGGATCGGACCACACGGGCCAGCCTTCAATGACCCTGTCTCCTGTTCACCATTGTTCTTTCCTTGGAGCACTTTTGATAGAGACTGACCACTACAGACCGGGAACACCCCACAAGAGCTGCAGTTTTGGAGATGCTCTGATCCAGTCTCTAGCATCACAATCTGGTCCTTGTCAAACTCGCTCAAATCCTTACGCTTGCCCATTTTTCCTGCTTCTAACACATCAACTTTGAGGACAAAATGTTCACTTGCTGCCTAATATATCCACCCACTAACAGGTGCCGTGATGAAGAGATGATCAGTGTTATTCTCTTCATCTCTCAGTGCTCATAATGTTATGCCTGATTGATATAGATGTCAATTAAAGAGATAGTTCACGATTCTAAGGTTTTTCGATGTGATTCAAGAATTGAAAACCTTTCTACCAGCCAATGATGATTCAGAAAGAAAACGCGCCGTATGTCTACTGTTGCTATTGTAACGAACGCCACTTTTCCACGCATCTGATTGACAGATAATCTGCACACACTTATTTCAGTGTTGTTGTTAATGTTGTGGTTATTTCAGCAAACAGCTTGCTTCATATGCTTTCGCTCGAGTAATCAAGAATATTTCAATGTACAAATAAGCTTTTCTTCGAATCCTCTGTCCTTGTTTTCTTCCCTCTGATCCTAAGGGGTTTAAGTTTATTCAGTGCACTGAAGCCTCTCCTCCACTGACATCCATTAAACATCTTCTTTTTTTTCTTTTTTTACCTTGCCTTGCCTTAAAGGGGCGCCTTAAAGATTTTTTTTTTTAGGTAAACGATTTTTACAAAGTAAACAACGTTTTTTTGCAGCACATTTTTAAGAGAACTGAAGAATAAGTAGCATGGTTGTGAGATGTTTCACTTGAGAGTACAGGTGTGCTAGAAAACTTCATTAAGGCTAATGTAAACTGAGCTTTGAAGTGTGCATCTTCTTCCTCTCCTGAGACATACAGGTGTCACATGGTGCACACAAAAAACATGTTTTTATAATGTGTGTTTGTGTAGTCTTACAGTACGCTCTGCTAAGGAGGAAAGAATTATGACAACGATCTCAGAAGAACAAGAGGAGGCTGATATCAACCAGATGTAAGTTATAAATTTTAAATATTGCACAAAAAATGTAAACACTTTTAAGAACATGGTCATGACATGCCTTTTTATTACTTTAATATGTTCACTGAGGTTTAATTATAATGTTTAAAATTTTTCCAACCCTCGTTTTGCGTAGTGGTTGGCATTTTGATTCATCCCAGAGACTGGAGTCTCTCGAATGACAACAAAGCAGAAATACAAAGTTCTCTCATGAAACTCTAGATGGCACAGGCTGATAGATCCTCAACTCAATCTGCTTGCAATCACATCATTCTCTATAGGGCACAGCTGATTGGTTCCTGCTGTATCAGTAGCCAATGAGCTCGCTGCTCAACCTTCAAATACTAGGTTAGCATTTGCTGTAGCGACGTCACAAGGTGGAGGAAGTAGAAAAGTCATTTTGGCGGCTTGGTTTCAACAAGTACGATTTCTACAACGAAGAAGAATTTTTGAGGTCTGAAACTTAGTCAAAAGATCAAAGAAAAACTGTATTTTCATGTCATGACCTCTTTTTACTTAACCTTCTAACCTTTCAATAAATACAGTTGCAACCCTTTGTGAAACTTTGTATGTATCTTGAAGTTCTGGTCATAAAATGTAATCTAATTTTCAACTAAATCACAACAATAGACAGTCTTAAATAACACACAAGGCCTTGTCTTTATTGGACACAGTGTACACATGCATGGTGCTCCTACTCTGGCACAGGTGTATATCTAAAGGCAGAGGAATTGTGGGAGGACTGAGCACCACACCAAAGGTGTAGCCAATCAGCATTAGGGGCGTATGATGGTGGAAGAGAGAGAGTGAGAATTGAAAAAGGACTGTTGAAAGAGAGATGAGATACAATACAAAAGAGAAAATCTCAGAGGAACATCACTGGAGAAAGCCGCTTTCGGACCTGCGTTAATATTAGAGAGACCTACGCAGGAAGGCCTGAAAATTTGTTGTTTTTGCTCTATACAGGAGTAACGCTGGTTCTGCGCTTTCACAGAATCGAGAAATGCCGTTGTCGTAATGTTAGCTGTAGTAACAGGACAGATTTGAGTGTCAGTGTTTGTCTGGAGCTGCTGTCAACCAACTCTTGCTTCATTAACTCTTAATTTTTTTATGCTTCATTGTCATTTGTTCATTAACTTCGCATTATTTTGCTTCGCTCCTGCTATGATAGACATCCACTCTTGCATTGCCTGTGTAACGGAGAGCTGTGCAGATAAACTTCACTCCCCTGATCTCAAGAGGTGCACTGGCAACTGATGCAAGAGAATGCGGTGTTTAGCGTCCTTGTTAGTGCCTCGCATGTGGTGATCGGGGTTCGAGACTGTTTAGGAGCAAAGTGTTCAACAACAGTTCTGGGAGATCGCATGCTGCACCTTTAAAGTCTATACTACCCATGGATTGTCCTCAAGAGACATTTTGTGACTTTGTGGAGCTGGCTCTTCAACTAAGTGGTTCCCCTTTACAGTTGGTGAGGTAAAGGACGTCAGTCCCAAGTTCACTCCTGCCACAGAACTGCCCAGAGTATTTGTCCATTACAGAGGCCAGTGCTTGTTGTGGAGCCATTGCCAGTCACTTTCCCCATCCTTAAAACCCAGCCTGGCAAAACTGTTCTCATTGCCCCGGCCATGGAGGCCGTCCTGGGGTGCGTTTCCTGAAAGCATCGCTGGCCAACTATGATCATAAGTCTCATTGAACTCTATTGGTAATGACGCAACCATAGTTCACTTTGGGAAACGCACCCCTGTTCGGCTTGATAGACTCCCTGATTCCCCCCAGATTCCTAACCTCCTTTGGCTCAAAATTTTTTATGGAACCCATTCAATATGTTCGTTTTCAGAAATTTAACCACAGAGCATTTACTTTGGGAAACCATTCTGAAACATCTTAAAGATTCAGCAGTGAAATACTAATTGCCCTCCATTAACAATTACTGATGGTTGGTTGAGACACTTGCCTTTTTTTCTCCTTAGATGAACCCCTTGCTAACAACAGAACTATAGGTCAGAAAGTGGTTCATGACGGCCTTTATAGTGTGTTCGGCACTGTGCTTTTGTAGCCATTTAAGCTGGATGCAAAGTAGCAACAGTGCTGAACAATTTATAAAGCTGTGTACCTTTAGAGAAACCTTTTCCAACAGTTCACAGTGTTCAACAGTTTTTATAGGGCAAGGTGGCTCTGAGCAACACCTCTAATCTCGTCTCATTAATTTGACACCTGTTTTCTTTTAGAGAATTCATTAGCCTTAACTAACTTTTCCTCCCTGTGTGGTGAATGTTTCCACTGTGTGTTCAATAAAGTAATGAACATGTATCGATAGTATGTTACATATTAAAGCGGACATAGTGTGTTACCTTTATGTAAATCCAAGGGGTCAGATATATTTTCCTGCAACCGTTTAAAGGATTAGTTCAGAATTCAAATTTTCCTGGTAATTTACTCACCCCCATGTCATCCAAGATGTTTGTGTCTTTCTTTCTTCAGTCGAAAAGAAATTAAGGTTTTTGAGGAAAACATTCCAGGATTTTTCTCCATATGGTGGACTTCACTGGGGTTCAACGGGTTGAAGGTCCAAATGTCAGTTTCAGAGCAGCTTCAAAGAGCTCTACATGATCCCAGACAAGGAATAAGAGTCTAATCTAGAGAAACCATTGCTCATATTCTATGAAAAAATAAAAAAAATATACACTTTTTAACCACAAATGCTCATCTTGCACTGCTTTGCGATGCTCCACGCATGACGTAATCACGTTGGAAAGTACTGCGGTAGGGTGAAAAACTCCATCCTCCAACTTCAAAATTGTTCGACGTCGTTGTTTTACCTTTTTTTTGTAAAGGGCGTTTGACTTAGTCTTTGTTCATTCACTTTATAAACACTTGCTCGGGACTTCTGCCTACGTTTCCAGCATAATTATGTCATGCGTGATGCATCGCAGTGCAGTGCAAGACAAGCATTTGTGGTTAAAAAGTATATAATTTTTATTTGTTTTATAAAATGTTTGATAGTTTCTCTAGATAAGACTCTTATTCCTCGTCTGGAATCATGTAGAGCTCTTTCAAGCTGCACTGAAACATTTGGACCTTCAACCCGTTGAACCCCAGTGAAGTCCACTATATGGAGAAAAATCCTGGAATGTTTTCCTTCATTTCTATTCGACTGAAGAAAGACATGAACATCTTGGATGACATGGGGGTGAGTCAATTATCAGTAAATTTGAATTCTGAAGCGAATTAATCTATTAACTCTTTCCCCTCCATTGACGGAATTTTCCAGCAATCTGTGTTTTCACTATTATACGGTAGGGGGCGCTGTTACACATCTTTCTTTCCTGGTCTCACCTCTTCTACAGGCCTCCGCTCACTCTGGAGGAGGTTCGTGCATGGGGAGAGTCATTTGAGCGCTTAATAAAAAGTGCACAAGGTCGTGCACGCTTCCAACAGTTTCTGAAGACTGAGTTTAGTGAAGAAAACCTGAACTTCTGGCTCGTCTGTGAGAGTCTAAAGAAAGAGACCAACAAAACCACGGTAGAACAGACTGTGAAACAAATATTTGAGGACTACATCTCTGTATTGTCACCTAAAGAGGTATATATGCTCATTTCCACATCTGAATTTTTGCCTATACTGTTGTTAAATATTATTATCTTTGTCTCCATCATATACATACACCCAATGATGTTTTCCAAAACATCTTGGTTACGTATGTAATCTGATTCCCTGAAGAGGAAACATGATGCTATTTCTGTAGCTAACGTTATGGGAACTTCTACCACGTTGACGATAGTTTAAAGACTGTATAGAATCATGACAATCCTTCTAAGCATGATCGAACAGACAAAATCTTAGAAGCAGCTGATATCCCTCAATTCTAATTTGACAATTTGATAAGAGTATACAACAAATTTGCTTCCAGAGTGAATGGCCAATTGGGCAAGTTTCAAACCAGGTTCTTAACCCTAGACTTTGCAGACAGTCAGTTTTGTATTCCAATACAAAAATATATAGATTTATCAATTTTTGTTTTCACAAAAAAGCACAAAGTCTAAATCGCTAATTGGTTACACTTGGCCCTAGCAGAAGACACCAATTCAGCTCAGCAGTTTTTGGAACAAAACCAGAAGTTACCCATGATTACCTCTTCTGGAAACCTGTGTTTGTATGTCTAGGTGAGTCTGGACTCACGTGTACGAGAAGTAATCAACAGGAACATGCAGGAACCCTCATCATGCACGTTTGACGAGGCACAGCAGCAGATCTACATGCTCATGCAGCGAGACTCCTACCCACGATACATGAACTCCAGCATGTACGCAGAACTCATACAGAGCCTTGAAGAGCCCACTGAGTCCTAACATAAACACATGAATGTACACAATTCAGACACAGGCCTAACACACTTCCCTGTAGACCCGGTAGATCCCGTTGGCCCTGTTTACACGTACCTTTCATCCCAGGTGATCGGGTCGGCCAAGACAGTTCGGCATACGCATCTGGTATTTACACGATTCTCGAATGCATCTCCCTTGACTAGTTGTTATTGAATTTAGTTGACAGAAGGGTCTCTGAATATGTGCTACATACATCATAGTTACAGCAAAAACATCAAAACGCATGCCTAATATTGTGTCGGTCCCCCAAAACAGCTCTGATTCATCGAAGCATAGACTCCTCAAGACCTCTGAATGTGTCCTGTGGTTCAGGAATGGTTTGAGAGTTCAAGGTGTTGTCTTGGCCTCCAAATTCCCCAGATCTCAATCCGATTGAGAATCTATGGGAAGTTCTGGACCAACATATCTGATCCACGGAGGCCCCACCTCACAGGACCCAAAGGACCATGTTTTGGTGCCACAAACCAAAGATGGAAACTCTTGGACTCGAGTCGTACTTAAAGGGTTAGTTCACCCAAAAATGAAAATGAAAAGTCATTAATTACTCACCCTCATGTCGTTCCACACCCATAAGACCTTCGTTCATCTTCAGAACACAAATTAAGATATTTTTGCTCAGGCTCAGTGAGGCCTGCATAGAGAGCAAGATCATTTAGACTTTTGAACATCCAGAAAGGCACTAAAGATATATTTAAATCAGTCATGTGTCAACAATGGTTCAACCTTAATGTTATGAAGCAACAAGAATACTTTTTGTGCACCAAAAAAATATTGACTTTATTCAACAATATAATAGTGAAAATACTGCTTCGAAGCTTTATGAATCCTTTGTTACTAATTAATTTATTGCATGTTACGCCCAAAACAAACCCATGACTCATTAAGAGACAAGGTAAAACCCTTTTAGACCATGCTCCTGGCGCACTGACCATTTTTTCCCATCATTAAACTAGCAAAAGTGGATTCGGACATGACCTAAGTGCACCTGCGTCATGTGTTTAGATCGTTAAAATAGGGCCCTTTGTGTGCTTTTTAGACATTTTTGAAGTAGAAATCAATTTTGATATTTCTAAACACTGTTAATTACAATAACTAGCTGATAGAACTATTGCTAAAAATAGAACTGAAGACTGGAGTCTTGACTTGGCCTTTAGGGACCTGTGAACACGTCTGCCACAAACCACCAGACACGTCCAGAGGTCTTCTGGAGTCCATGACCAGATGCACCAGAGCTGTTCTGACAGCACACGACCTACACAATATTATGCAGGTGGTTTTAATGCTGTGGCTGATCAGTATACTATATATTGGGATAAAAAGTTTCATTTTTGATGTTAAAATAGTCTCATTTTTTTAAGCATCCCACAAACAAATGGCGGATGTTTGGTGCAGGAATGTTTGTCTGACTCATGTCAGATAGGAATGTTTGCATTTAATAATTTAGCCCACCCCAGTCCTCATGACCTCCCAGAATGCTTTAGTTTTCTCCCTATTCAACACATTAAGAAGTGTTTTAATTAGTGAGATATCTAAAATATTCTGCGAGGCATCAGGACTGATGCTCTGAAACAATAATGCCAGACATTGCCAACATTTTCTGTGAAGTCTTGTCCATATTCAGCACTACCGTGATGACGTATTTTTGTAGGCCATCCCGGAAGTGAGCATCACACTGGTTCCCTCGAGAAAATCCCAATAGGAGTTTACCATTGTCTTTTGGATTATTCCAGAAAATAAGGTCTGTATGACGATTATTGCACATTTTGTTCATCGTGATAATCTTCACAAATGAACACAACTTATGAATTTTGAAGCGTAAATACAATCGGCAGAAGTCAAAAGCTAAAGTTGCATTAAATTAAATTACATTAAAGTTGGAGTTAGAATAGTTTGCAAGAGCACAAACACAATGACGCTGTGAAAGTGAGTAGTGAGCTTGTGTTCATCATAAACCTTATTTTAACCAAAAACCCATTAAAAAAAAACCTTTGACTTCAGGATGATGGAATCGGAAATGCTAAAATACGTGTTTCCGGGTTTTAGCCTACTAAAATACATCATCCCTGGACCACTCTATATATGTTACTCAAACAGAAGTGCTTTTAAAAAAAGTTGTTGCATTGTTCATAGTTCAATTTTTATTTAAAATAAGATATTCTCCTATTTCTGTCTGCATGAATATACACTTAAAATAGCAGAACCGTAATTGTGCCTTATCTCACATACTAGGATAGGCTAGAAAATTATACAAGTGTCATTAAAAACTGGTGCTTTCAATTAGTTTCAGTCTAGATGATTTCAAATTTATATGTGAAATAAGAAGAATAGATCTTACACCTACACACACCAAAGCATCGATCTACAGAGATCAACTCAACATTTCATCTGTCTAGGATTTGATATGTTTTTAAATGCAGTTAATGCATTTGATGAATTTATGTATACTGTATAAACTGTACAAAAAAGAGATAAATAACAATAAAGTAAAGTAAACACAAACAAACTGTTTTAATGTCCCATTAATCTAGCATACAATCTTTGATTTGAAAATAGACACAGTCACATCTGGAAATGGGAATTAAGTTTAATCTAATTTTAACACTATAAGGACAGTTTGAGGTTTCAAGAGATCTGCTCACAACAATCACAATTAAACAATGTTTGGCTGTCAAGAGTTATATATACAGTACAGTGGGCTACACAAATATCGGCACCCTTGGTAAAAATGAGCAAAAATGACTGAAAATTTGTTTTTGCAATTTCTTCTCTTAGTCTTTCATTCAAAATATTCACAAAAACAGTATGCACTTATTAAAAAGTATATTTTAAGTATAGTATTTTCATAATAAATACTCTTCAGTTCACGCTGGGTTTGGAATTAACTGACTGAGTCAAATGTTCAATTAGAGTATAAAAGATTTATTGATTGATTGGAGGAAGCTGCTTCTCAATAAACTGTTTGATGTCCATCATTTCCTGAAAGAAAAGGAGAAGGGAATCAGTTGAATATGGACCCTTTTCACAAACTTATGATGCATTTCTACAGTTATCAACATTGAAAATCTAGTTAAGTTGTTCATATTTTCATTTTTTTATTTTTTTATTTAATATACATCTATATCGCTACACTTTGTGTTATACGACCTAAAAAGCTCTTTTCCGACTGCTGTATTCAATCTCTTGATATTTGTTCCCTCTTTTGGAAAGTCGTTGAACCGCTATCATAGATTGTTTATGTGACGAGCAGGGCGGGAGAGAGCCGTGAGGGAACGGCTCGAGTGTCTCACGGAGGAGCTCCGGAGGCATAAAAGGAGGAGCGACTACCGTGAAGGACGAGAGAGGACCAGGCCTGGACTTTATGTTATGTTTTATTATGTTTGTGTGGCCGGCAGACGTCCGCGGGGGTCTGCCGGCATTACTTTCGTTTTGTTCTTTGTTTATTTTATATTAAAGTTTGTTGAATGTTCGCCGGTTCCCGCCTCCTTCTTCCCCCATCTACTAACCTCGTTACAGTTTTCTTTTGCTGTTGGAGCAAATGGGAACGCAAAAAAAATAGGAACAGGAAAATGGTATTTGCTGTCGTCTCTCGTTCACCTCTATAGAAGTTCATGATGGCTTCTGCCATCAAGTGTCCGAAATACAATCAATGAAAGCCTTCAGTTGCTAATTGCGACTTTTTATCTCGCAATTCTGACTTTATATCTCACGATTCTGACTTTATATCTCACGATTCTGACTTTATATCTCACGATTCTGGCTTAATAACTCGCAATTCTGACTTAACTCGCAATTCTGACTTTATAACTCGCAATTCTGACTTTATATCTCGCAATTCTGACTTTATATCTCGCAATTCTGACTTTATAACTCGCAATTCTGGCTTAATAACTCGCAATTCTGACTTAACTCGCAATTCTGACTTTATAACTCGCAATTCTGACTTTATATCTCGCAATTCTGACTTTATATCTCGCAATTCTGACTTTATAACTCGCAATTCTGACTTTATAACTCGCAATTCTGACTTTATATCTCGCAATTCTGACTTTATAACTCGCAATTCTGACTTTATAACTCGCAATTCTGACTTTATATCTCGCAATTCTGACTTTATATCTCGCAATTCTGGCTTAACTCGCAATTCTGACTCAACTCGCAAGTCTGACTTTATATCTCGCAATTCTGACTTTATATCTCGCAATTCTGACTTTATAACTCGCAATTCTGACTTAATTTCTCGCAATTCTGACTTAACTCGCAATTCTGACTTAACCCGCAATTCTGACTTGACTCACTATTCTGACTTTATATCTCGCAATTCTGACTTTATATCCCGCAATTCTGACTTGACTCACTATTCTGACTTTATATCTCGCAATTCTGACTTTATATCCCGCAATTCTGACTTTATATTCCACAATTCTGACTTTATATCCCGCAATTCTGACTTTATATCCCGCAATTCTGACTTTATATCCCGCAATTCTGACTTAACTCGCAATTCTGACTTTATATCCCGCAATTCTGACTTGACTCGTAATTCTTACTTTATATCTCGCAATTCTGACTTGATATCTCGCAATTCTGATTTTATATCCCGCAATTCTGACTTGACTCGTTATTCTTACTTTATATCTCGCAATTCTGACTTAACTCGCAATTCTGACTTTATAACTCGCAATTCTGACTTTATATCTCGCAATTCTGACTTTATATCTCGCAATTCTGACTTTATATCTCGCAATTCTGACTTTATAACTCGCAATTCTGGCTTAATAACTCGCAATTCTGACTTAACTCGCAATTCTGACTTTATAACTCGCAATTCTGACTTTATATCTCGCAATTCTGACTTTATATCTCGCAATTCTGACTTTATATCTCGCAATTCTGACTTTATAACTCGCAATTCTGACTTAACTCGCAATTCTGACTTTATAACTCGCAATTCTGACTTTATATCTTGCAATTCTGACTTTATATCTCGCAATTCTGACTTTATAACTCGCAATTCTGACTTCATTTCTCGCAATTCTGACTTAACTCGCAATTCTGACTTAACCCGCAATTCTGACTTTATATCTCGCAATTCTAGCTTAATAACGCGCAATTCTGACTTTATATCTCGCAATTCTGACTTTATATCCCGCAATTCTGACTTGACTCACTATTCTGACTTTATATCTCGCAATTCTGACTTTATATCTCGCAATTCTGACTTTATAACTCGCAATTCTGACTCAACTCGCAAGTCTGACTTTATATCTCGCAATTCTGACTTTATATCTCGCAATTCTGACTTTATATCTCGCAATTCTGACTTTATAACTCGCAATTCTGGCTTAATAACTCGCAATTCTGACTTAACTCGCAATTCTGACTTTATAACTCGCAATTCTGACTTTATATCTCGCAATTCTGACTTTATATCTCGCAATTCTGACTTTATAACTCGCAATTCTGGCTTAATAACTCGCAATTCTGACTTAACTCGCAATTCTGACTTTATAACTCGCAATTCTGACTTTATATCTCGCAATTCTGACTTTATATCTCGCAATTCTGACTTTATAACTCGCAATTCTGACTTTATATCTCGCAATTCTGACTTTATATCTCGCAATTCTGACTTAACTCGCAATTCTGACTTTATAACTCGCAATTCTGACTTTATATCTCGCAATTCTGACTTTATATCTCGCAATTCTGGCTTAATAACTCGCAATTCTGACTTCATTTCTCGCAATTCTGACTTAACTCGCAATTCTGACTTAACCCGCAATTCTGACTTTATATCTCGCAATTCTAGCTTAATAACGCGCAATTCTGACTTTATATCTCGCAATTCTGACTTTATATCCCGCAATTCTGACTTGACTCACTATTCTGACTTTATATCTCGCAATTCTGACTTTATATCCTGCAATTCTGACTTTATATTCCACAATTCTGACTTTATATCCCGCAATTCTGACTTTATATCCCGCAATTCTGACTTAACTCGCAATTCTGACTTTATATCCCGCAATTCTGACTTGACTCGTAATTCTTACTTTATATCTCGCAATTCTGACTTGATATCTCGCAATTCTGATTTTATATCCCGCAATTCTGACTTTATATCCCGCAATTCTGACTTGACTCGTTATTCTTACTTTATATCTCGCAATTCTGACTTAACTCGCAATTCTGACTTTATATCCCGCAATTCTGACTTTATATCTCACAATTCTGACTTGATATCTCGCAATTCTGACTTTATATCCCGCAATTCTGACTTAACTCGCAATTCTGACTTAACTCGCAATTCTGAATTAACCCGCAATTCTGACTTTATATCTCACAATTCTGACTTGATATCTCGCAATTCTGACTTTATATCCCGCAATTCTGACTTAACTCGCAATTCTGACTTAACTCGCAATTCTGACTTTATATCTCGCAATTCTGACTTTATAATTTGCAATTCTGGGTCCAGATAACAGAACATACACCTCATAATACCCTTAAACGTTGAAGTGATGCTATGACAAAGATATCGCTTTCTTCTTCTTACAACAATTTCTTTCACAAATATGACTTGAGCTGAAGAAGGACAGACTCAGGTAATCGTACGCGCTCAGTCGATCTCTCCTGTTTAGTGCAAATCTATGAAACCTCTTTAAGTCTTAAGTGAAAAATGGTTTGGATACTGCCTTAGAGAGCTTCCTATGCAGACACTAGTTAATAGAGAGGCCACTCATTCGATTTTGGAACAGAGACAATGTTTTCTGAATAATTAAAAAGCAGGTATAAATATATCTTGGTTTATGCAAACCTCAGGACATGCACTGTGAGCCATCCCAGGATATGTTTTAAAGGTGATATTGGAAGGGTTCAGCATCATTTTGAGTTTCTCTACAGTGAGACTGCCAAAAATAAGGGGAACCAGAGGATCTTCTTCGCCGTGACACTGCAGCACCGATATGTCCTTATTACTGCTTATCACTGACTACAGAAAGAGACGGCATTAGAATGAGAGAGAACAGACAGGAAAAAAGCACATATAATGGCAACAAACCACTGTTTTTCTGTATTGAGACATATTTCATACTAAAAGAGATTTAATGAAAACAAAAGTGTGGGGTGGGATTTTAGCAAGCAGTCTTTATTGTAAAGCTGCTTTGAAACAATCTTATTGTATGAAGCGCTATAGAAATAAAGGTGACTTGACATTGAGACTTTCAGAGGTGATGAAAGTAAGATTATATTTTATAATAATGTACACTATTAAACTGTGTATGAATAGGAAAGATTGTATTTCAAAAGGTTTCCAGAACAAGAAAATAATGTCAATGTGATTGCATAAATGTTTTCTGTAATGTTGTGAGGTCCATAAAACAACCAAAGGCTAAATTAACCAACCTGTGACAGGGAGTTCCTGAGGGGCAGCCAGCAGCTGAGAGCGACGACACCCGCCAGCTTCTGACGCGCCGTCAGCGCGCTGTAGAGAGAGAGCGCTCCACCCTGAACCAATCAGACATTAAACACCGTCAGCCTGTGTGTGTGTGTGTGTGTGTGTGTGTGTGTGTGTGTGTGTGTGTGTGTGTGTGTGTGTGTGTGTGTGTGTGTGTGTGTGTGTGTGTGTGTTTGTGTGTGCGTGAGTCAATCCTGTTCACACTCCAGGTCAAGGCAGATAGGATTTTGATTACAAAGGCTTATACTAGATAAAAAAGTTCATGGAGGCAAACTTTGATGTTGGCTTTGACCGGAAAGTTTGAAGAAGTTTTAGAATCTTGAGGTTTGAAGGTTTTCAGTTTAAAAGTGTTGACGTATAAAGTATTTTTCAAGCTTTAAAAGTTTTGAAGGCAATACAGTCAAAATAGATGAATAGATTCTTTATCATATTGTTTCTAACATGAAGCAGCTTATTGCTATCATGTTTTAGCATGTAACACATTGCTAGCATGTTTCTAACATGATTTAATACATTTCTTGCATGTTTTAGCATGTTGCTAATGTGATATAACACATTTCTAACTTGTTGCTAGCATGATTTAGTATGGTTCTAGCATGATTCTAACATGATTTAATAAATTGCTTGCATTTTTTAACATGTTGTTAGCATGATTTAACACATTTCTAAAATGTTTAACGTATATTTAACATGTTTCTAGCATGCCGTTGATAAAATGTTTTAATATGCTGTTAACATGATTTAGCACATTGTTAATATGTTTCTAGCATGATTTAGTATGGTTCTAGCATGTTGTTTGTGTGATTCTAACATGATTTAGCACATTGTTTGCATGTTTTAGCATGTTAACATGATTTAACACATTGCTAGAATGTTTTAACAAGTTGCTAGCATAATTTAACATGTGAACGTTTCTAACATCATTAAGTACATTGTAAAAATATTTTAACATGTTAACAATATAAAATTATGGTAGCAACATGTTTCTAACAAAGAAACAGAATTCTCTGGAATGTTTTAACATGCTGCTAGCATGATTTAGCACATTGTTAACGTGTTTCATGCATGATTTAGTATAGTTCTAGCATGTTTCTAATATGATTTAGTATGGTTCTAGCATATTGCTTGTGTGATTCTAACATGATTTAACACATTTCTAGCATGTTAGCATGATTTAACATTGTTAAAATGTTTTAACATGTTGCTAGCATAATTTAAAATGTGAATGTTTCTAACATGTTGCTAGAATGTTTTAACATGCTGCTAACATAATTTAACACATTAACGTTTCTAACATGATTTAACACATGCTAGCATGATTTAGCACATTATTAACATATTTCTAGCATGATTTAGTATGGTTATAACATGATTTAACACATTGCTTTGTTTTAACATGTTTCTAACATAATTTAACATGTTAACATGTTTCTATAATGTCACATGATTTAGCACATTGTTAATATGTTTCTAGCATGATTTAGCATGGTTCTAACATGTTGTTCACATGATTCTAACATGATTTAGCATATTGCTTGCATGTTTTAGCATGTTAGCATGATTTAACACATTGATAGAATGTTTATCATATATATAGCATGTTAACATGTTTCTAGCATGTCATTAATAAAATGTTTTAATATGCTGTTAGCATGATTTACCACATTGTTAATGTTTCTAGTATGTTTCTACAATGTTTTAACATGCTGCTAGCATAATTTAACATGTTAACATGTTTCTAGCATGTTAGCATAGATATAATGTTTTAGCATGATTCTAACATGATTTAACACATTGCTAGAATGTTTAACGTATATTTAACATGTTTCTAGCATGCCGTTGATAAAATGTTTTAATATGCTGTTAACATGATTTAGCACATTGTTAATATGTTTCTAGCATGATTTAGTATGGTTCTAGCATGTTGTTTGTGTGATTCTAACATGATTTAGCACATTGCTTGCATGTTTTAGCATGTTAACATGATTTAACACATTGCTAGAATGTTTTAACAAGTTGCTAGCATAATTTAACATGTGAACGTTTCTAACATGATTAAGTACATTGTAAAAATATTTTAACATGTTAACAATATAAAATTATGGTAGCAACATGTTTCTAACAAAGAAACAGAATTCTCTGGAATGTTTTAACATGCTGCTAGCATGATTTAGCACATTGTTAACGTGTTTCATGCATGATTTAGTATAGTTCTAGCATGTTTCTAATATGATTTAGTATGGTTCTAGCATATTGCTTGTGTGATTCTAACATGATTTAACACATTTCTAGCATGTTAGCATGATTTAACATTGTTAAAATGTTTTAACATGTTGCTAGCATAATTTAAAATGTGAATGTTTCTAACATGTTGCTAGAATGTTTTAACATGATGCTAACATAATTTAACACATTAACGTTTCTAACATGATTTAACACATGCTAGCATGATTTAGCACATTATTAACATATTTCTAGCATGATTTAGTATGGTTATAACATGATTTAACACATTGCTTTGTTTTAACATGTTTCTAACATAATTTAACATGTTAACATGTTTCTATAATGTCACATGATTTAGCACATTGTTAATATGTTTCTAGCATGATTTAGCATGGTTCTAACATGTTGTTCGCATGATTCTAACATGATTTAGCATATTGCTTGCATGTTTTAGCATGTTAGCATGATTTAACACATTGATAGAATGTTTATCATGTATATAGCATGTTAACATGTTTCTAGCATGTCATTAATAAAATGTTTTAATATGCTGTTAGCATGATTTACCACATTGTTAATGTTTCTAGTATGTTTCTACAATGTTTTAACATGCTGCTAGCATAATTTAATATGTTAACATGTTTCTAGCATGTTAGCATAGATATAATGTTTTAGCATGATTCTAACATGATTTAACACATTGCTAGAATGTTTAACATATATTTAACATGTTTCTAGCATGCCGTTGATAAAATGTTTTAATATGCTGTTAACATGATTTAGCACATTGTTAATATGTTTCTAGCATGATTTAGTATGGTTCTAGCATGTTGTTTGTGTGATTCTAACATGATTTAGCACATTGCTTGCATGTTTTAGCATGTTAACATGATTTAACACATTGCTAGAATGTTTTAACAAGTTGCTAGCATAATTTAACATGTGAACGTTTCTAACATGATTAAGTACATTGTAAAAATATTTTAACATGTTAACAATATAAAATTATGGTAGCAACATGTTTCTAACAAAGAAACAGAATTCTCTGGAATGTTTTAACATGCTGCTAGCATGATTTAGCACATTGTTAACGTGTTTCATGCATGATTTAGTATAGTTCTAGCATGTTTCTAATATGATTTAGTATGGTTCTAGCATATTGCTTGTGTGATTCTAACATGATTTAACACATTTCTAGCATGTTAGCATGATTTAACATTGTTAAAATGTTTTAACATGTTGCTAGCATTATTTAAAATGTAAATGTTTCTAACATGTTGCTAGAATGTTTTAACATGCTGCTAACATAATTTAACACATTAACGTTTCTAACATGATTTAACACATGCTAGCATGATTTAGCACATTATTAACATATTTCTAGCATGATTTAGTATGGTTATAACATGATTTAACACATTGCTTTGTTTTAACATGTTTCTAACATAATTTAACATGTTAACATGTTTCTATAATGTCACATGATTTAGCACATTGTTAATATGTTTCTAGCATGATTTAGCATGGTTCTAGCATGTTTTCTTGTGATTCTAACATGATTTAGCACATTGCTTGCATGTTTTAGCATGTTAACATGATTTAACACATTGCTAGAATGTTTTAACAAGTTGCTAGCATAATTTAACATGTGAACGTTTCTAACATCATTAAGTACATTGTAAAAATATTTTAACATGTTAACAATATAAAATTATGGTAGCAACATGTTTCTAACAAAGAAACAGAATTCTCTGGAATGTTTTAACATGCTGCTAGCATGATTTAGCACATTGTTAACGTGTTTCATGCATGATTTAGTATAGTTCTAGCATGTTTCTAATATGATTTAGTATGGTTCTAGCATATTGCTTGTGTGATTCTAACATGATTTAACACATTTCTAGCATGTTAGCATGATTTAACATTGTTAAAATGTTTTAACATGTTGCTAGCATAATTTAAAATGTGAATGTTTCTAACATGTTGCTAGAATGTTTTAACATGCTGCTAGCATAATTTAACACATTAACGTTTCTAACATGATTTAACACATGCTAGCATGATTTAGCACATTATAAACATATTTCTAGCATGATTTAGTATGGTTCTAACATGATTTAACATTGCTTGCATGTTTTAACATGTTGCTAACATAATTTAACATGTTAACATGTTTCTAGCATGTTAGCATAGATATAATGTTTTAGCATGATTCTAACATGATTTAACACATTGCTAGAATGTTTAACATGTATTTAGCATGTTAACATGTTAATATGCCGTTAGCATGATTTAACACATTAAAATGTTTCTAGCATGATTTAACACATTGTTAGAATGTTTCTAGCATATTTTGACATAAATTAGCAACCCTAGCATGTTTTAGAACGTTACTAGTATGTTTTAACATCTTGCTAACATTTTTGTCAGTTGGTTCATTCGAACATACGTGGAACATTCGGTAAAAGGCGGATTTGAACATCAAAAGCTAACGCCACCCGTCTAACTCTCCGCGCTACTGTTACCAGAGAGGCTTCCTTTGTAGCTTTGATCAATCAGGCGATGGTGAGCGCAGTTACTGTAAACAGCCTCTGTCGACAAGGCGGGTGATTTGCACTTGCTGCAGTGATTATTACTAACTGCACTAATGAGGATGTACAGTTTTCAATCAAAGACAGAGAGAGATTAGCCTTACCTGAGAGAAGCCGCCCAACACAATCCTGTGAGAAGGAATACCACTCTTTACTTCTTGATCAATCAGTGCTTTGACTGCAAACGAATTCAAGTAGTTCACATTTAATGGCAGATTCAACACTCTGTTGTTCTTCCACTACAGTTTCAGATTATACTCAACTGCTTTCAGCAGCTCTTTTAATTCCAGATTCATCTTCCTCCGCATCAGGATTGAGGTTAATTATGTCAAACCTAAGAAGCACATCAGTGAAATGTGTCATAAGAGAAGAGTTGTGTAGTAAGCACTTGATAAATGAGTGTTTGTCTCACCAGGAAGGCATTGCCATGTTCATGTTGAGGGTGACGGGCATGACTGGTCTTTCATGGTCAGTGACAGGGAAATAATACAATGAGAAAGTAAGAAAGAGAAAGACGGTGTCAAGTGGATGCTCATTTCACCCCTTTGTGAATCATTTGTTTCGGACCAGTGATTCAAAGTGTGCATCATAAGTCATATTTAATGGATTAATTGCCTGAAACATTTGCAGCTGGTTTGTACGATGAATGTTTGATCTGAGTTCTCGCTGCATTTACACTGTTCTGTATAGAAGCCCGTTTCCTCCACTAAATAAAAAATAAAAAGAGTAATTGCGACTTTATATCTCAGAATTCTGACTTTTTTTTCTCACAATTGCGTGATATAAAGTCACAATTCTAACTTTTTTCTTGCAATTTTGAATTTTTCTCGTAATTGCGTGATATAAAGTCCGAATTCTGAGATATAAAGTCACAATTGCGTGATATAAAGTCACAATTCTGAGATATAAACTCGCAATTGCGTGATATAAAGTCACAATTCTGAGATATAAACTCACAATTGCATCATATAAAGTCACAATTCTCAGACATAAACTTGCAATTGCATGATATAAAGTCACAATTCTGAGATTTAAAATCGCAATTGCGTGATATAAAGTCACAATTCTGAATTTTTCTCACAATTGGTGATATAAAGTCAGAATTTTGACTTTTCTCGCAATTCTGAATTATTTTCCTCTCAATTCTGAATTTTCCTCACAACTGCGTGATATAAAGTCAGAATTCTGAGACATAAACTCGCAATTGCGTGATATAAAGTCACAATTCTGAGATTTTAAATCGCAATTGCATGATTTAAAGTCAGAATTCAGAGATATAAACTTGCAATTGCGTGATATAAAGTCAGAATTCTGAGATTTAAAATCGCAATTGCGTGATATAAAGTCACAATTCTGAGACATAAACTCACAATTGCGTGATATAGTCACAATTCTGAATTTTTCTGACAATTGCGTGATATAGTCACAATTCTGAATTTTTCTGACAATTGCGTGATATAGTCAGAATTCTGAGATTTAAAATCGCAATTGCGTGATATAAAGTCACAATTCTGAATTTTTCTCACAATTGTGTGATATAAAGTCAGAATTCTGAGATATAAAGTCGCAATTGCGTGATATAAAGTCACAATTCTGAGATATAAACTCACAATTGCGTGATATAAAGTCAGAATTCTGAGATTTAAAATCTCAATTGCGTGATATAAAGTCACAATTCTGAATTTCTCACAATTGCGTGATATAGTCAGAATACTGAGATTTAAAATCGCAATTGCGTGATATAAAGTCCGAATTCTGACTTTTTTCTCGCAATTCTGAATTTTTTTCTCACAATTCTTAATTTTTCTCACAATTGCATAATATAGTCACAATTCTGACTTTTTCTCGCAATTTTGAATTTCTCGCAATTGCGTGATATAAATTCACAATTCTGAGATATAAACTCGCAATTGCATGATATAAAGTCAGAATTCTGAGATTTAAACTCGCAATTGCATGATATAAAGTCCGAATTCTGACTTTTTTCTCGCAATTCTGAATTTTTTTCTCACAATTCTTACTTTTTCTCACAATTGCATAATATAGTCACAATTCTGACTTTTTCTCGCAATTTTGAATTTCTCGCAATTGCGTGATAAAAAGTCACAATTCTGACTTTTTTTCGCAATTCTGACTTTTTCTCGCAATTCTGAATTTATCACAATTGCGTGATATAAATTCACAATTCTGAGATATAAACTTGCAATTGCGTGATATAAAGTCAGAATTCTGAGATTTAAAATCGCAATTGCGTGATATAAAGTCACAATTCTGACTTTTTTTCTCGCAATTCTGAATTTTTCTCACAATTGCGTGATATAAAGTTCTTTTTATTTTTTTTATTTAGTGGCAGAAACGGGCTTCCATAGTTCTGACCAGCAGGGGTCACCAGCGTGTGGCGTTTCCACCGCTTCGAAACACTGAATCATTTTTGCGAATCAATTGGTTCAATTGAATCAAAGTTTCGAAACGTTTTTCACTATTAATTGGCTGCATAGGTGGTCAGGCATAATAATCACAGGTAAATATCAGGTCACGTGTTAAAACATAACAGGAATGATTCATGTGCTTTATATTAAAGCTACAAATATTAAATACATACGCATGAGGGCAAATGTACTTTACATGAGGGGTCCTGATCGCTGCCATAGCTTGAGCCCATCCGTGCCTGAAGAAAAGGCAGTGTAAATGTTGTCAAAAACTATATAATGTCTTATTATGAATTTCATTTAGAGTTGATTCATTCAATCAAGCCACGTAATCGTGATTCGGTTTACCCTGTGTCTCCCAGGCCATGGAGGAATATCACCTGCAAACAACAAGCAAAAAAAATATATATAAGATTTAATATCCAAAATAAGAGGGCTTGTGCTGATGACGTCACCTACCGCGGCAGTTGCTTTACAAGCGGCGGGAACAATTGCTGACATGTTATTACCGCATATAAAAGTACAGAAAGCGTTGTGTTCGTTAACAGAAATATAGCTTCAATGCCAAAAGCTCACAACATATGATTTCGCCTCGCAACAGTGACGGGCGCTTTCCAGACACGCTTCGTGAAGCTTCGAATCCTTTGCGAATCATTTGTTTCGAATCAGTGATTCGGAGCGCGCGTCAAACTGCCGAGAGTCACGTGATTTCAGTCATAACTGTTTCGAAATGTCCGCTGATAGGGGCATGAACCAGTGCCTATATGGTTTTACCTAATTTCGACAGTTTTATGCATTTGTGGACATAATGACACATAAAAAAAGGAAGAGTAGTTAAAAGTTTCTTGCAGGTCTGATTAACCAAGCTTTATATAAAACAAATGAACAAAACAACTCATATTGTAGAGAAACTTATGTATTGGTAATAGATGATTTGTTAATAGATGCACCTTCAATTAAACATCGTAATTGGTTTGTAAAAGGTGTCTTTATGCATGTTTTGACTGAGTTTTCGCTGCATTTACACTATTCTGTCCAGCAGGGGTCACCAGCGTGTGGCGTTTCAGGCGCTTCGAAACACTGAATCATTTTGCGAATCAACTCAATTGATTCAAAGTTTCGAAACGCTTCGTTCGTTTCTCCAACCCATAGCTCCAACCTCGCAATTTAGGTTTAAAGGTCAAATTACTGTCTTATCTGATGCTTTATTAATCCGTACATGAAATCCTAATAACTGTTCCTGGAACCTGCAACCCTAGTTTTCCCATTTTATGTATTGGAAATCCATTTTAGATACAGGCTATGATGATTCGGTTGTTATATTTATTTAGAACAGAGTCCGTGTTTGATATCAGAAGTAAACTATTACAATACTTAAACATTAACATTTTTATTGTTACTTTTATTTTTGAACATTATTAATACGGAAAAATCAATCTGACCTCCACCATTGTGACATTCACTGAGGATGCTTCACAAAAAATGGTTAATAATTATATGTCACAGTTCTATATCTGTTTTGTAACCATAATGTTTGATAATTACGTTTCAGTGTATCTAAATATGTAACTTTTATTATTGTTTGGTCCCGCATGTGCTTCCGGTTTAGCGTACCACGTGGGTATCCCCATGTCATCTGCCCTTGACTAGCATTTCTCTGGCTCTATAATGTCTGTGACCAAGACAACAGGGGCGAAAACCATCGACATAGTAAAGAATCTACCTCGAATTACACTCGCGAACCTTCGACCAAATCCGGGTGCAAAGAAAGATGTAAGTTTATTCTTCTGCGAGACGTTATAAATGTTAGCGTGCTAGCTAAAGAGCATGATCAGATGCTCAGAACTGAAGTTGCGACTTCTTATCATTTAAAAAAACTTTTTTTTGCTGTATTAGTTTTAAAATGAGAGTAGTTGTTGTAGGCGAGAAATTCATGAAGGATTGTTTATCATTAAATTAGTTAGAAAGTCTTAAATTAATAAATTTATAGAAATAAATGTTTCATTCATTGCAGAATTTTTTTATATCTCAGTATTTCCGAGCTGTTTATGCTTAAAACAAGAACATGTAAAATCTCTCTTTGAATTAAGTGTATTTTTCTGATATTCATGTTTTAATCATAAACACACTTCATTTTGATCAATTTCACAGAAAACAAGAATCCATATTTTATGGCAGTTTTGCATCCCCCTGCAGTCAATAATTTGTGTGGTTCAAAAAATATGCATTAAAATGATTTTCAAAGCATATTATTTTATTTTGTCAACTAAGATACACACAATACTCAAATGTATGTCTCAAACCGACTGTCAAAGTGCGAAATAAGCTATATCCAGTCTCGATTTTGTTATCTGTTCGATTGACAGATTACTTTGCCAAAGCAATGGCACAAAACATAATGTTAGTGATCTTTTAGGTTCATCATAAAACAGTCGCTGGACCGATTAGACGGAATTGGTTACATCATATTTGTGATGATAGGAAAAAGGTGGTTTCAAACCACGTTTTTGAGATTGTCTTTCGTACTTCAGTTTCTCTTAAAGGTGCAATATATTTCTACAGTAAAATATCCAAAAACCACTAGGCCAGTGTTGTCTATTTTGTTCACTTGAGTACTTACAATATCCCAAATGTTTGCAACTATTACTATTACAACACGATACTGACGTGTAAATTTACCTTCATAAAGCCTGCAGAAACCCTGATATCTTCTCACCATACAGGAGAAGCGCAGAGGTCGCGGGATTCACGGAGGCAACAGAAGCGGACGGGGGCATAAAGGTGAACGGCAGCGTGGCAATCGACCGCGACTGGGCTTTGAGGGCGGACAGACCCCGTTCTATCTGATCATCCCGAAATACGGCTACAATGCCAATCACAGGTAAAATGGTCTGCTACATACTTAACTTTATCTTTTACGGCTCTGTTCTTATCGTGTCCCGTCTGTGTGTTTTATCGGTTCCAGCCGCCGGCCGCAGTTTCCTCCGCTATCCCTGCGCAGACTCCAGTACCTCATAGATTTGGGTCGCATCGACCCTACGCAACCCATCGATTTGACCCAACTCGTCAACGGCCGAGGGGTTACGATCCAGCCTCTGAAACGAGACTATGGCGTTCAGCTCATTGATGAGGTGTGTGTGTTGGAATGGCACTTCGTTTCTTTTATCGCTTAAGCACTTCTTAATTTATGGGAGTATCTTTTACGCCGGAGGTCCTTAACTTTACCCACTAGCTGCGTCCCAATTCAGAGGCTGCATCCTTCGAAGGACACAAGCCATGTTAAATGAAACGAGTGGCGATAATGTTTGTACTGGACTTTTTTGAAAAATATTTCAACTGTCTGAAAACAAAACAGGGTTGTCTAAATATGCTCACCTCGGTCCTTTTCTGTACATAACAGAGTCAAACAGTCATGTTTCGGAAGTAAAAACTCCATTCATTTTCTCCATGATTTGAACGATAACTTATAAACCATAAAGACAGCAATACTGTGAGCTATCAGGTTGTGAATCGATGGTATTTGCTTCTGTTGAAGCCGTCAGCCTGCATTGTCAACTCAGTTTTAAAATAATTGTGTTTAATAGCAGAATTCGTGGTATAAAACTACATTACCCATAATGCTGTACAGACATTCCACCAATCAGAGGTGAAACGGGCAAAACACACCAAAATAATGCTCTAAAAATACTTAAATATATAAGCATATTTTGCAATAAATGTAACATATATTTTTTTCCTATATAATCAACATTAGTAAATGAGCAGTTTTATATTTCACCGTCGTTTTTAATTTGATTATGCTGTTCGCAATGCTTCATTGTAGTTCTTTCTCTTACTAAATCTGTATTTTTGTCCAATTTTGTTAAGTTTTAATGAAATCCCTCTGGGTAAAATGAATGGAAAAAATACATCCAGTACCAACAGCGCTGAAAAAGTGTAAACTATAAAATCGCATCTTTAGTAAGATATGACAACTTTTGAACTCCCTCAGTTTGTTTTAATTATTATTCTGTGTACATTTGTATCGTTAGATACTTGAGTAAGTGAATCCCAATACTTGGATTTAAAAGTTTAATCTGGCATTTTCTCTCTTAAAAATTGGAGTTGGGATAGGCTAGGCTGCGAAGGATCCACTCGTTCTGTCCTTAGCAGCCCCGGAATACGCATTTGTAGGCCGCGTTCGATGAAGTCTTTGAATTGGGACAGCCTTTGTCCCATGGGAAGAATCCAGCATCTGAACAGGGACGCAGCTAATGTTCAACTCCAACCCTAATCAAACACCTGAACCGGCTAATCAAGCTCTTCAGGATCGCTAGAAGATCACAGGCTGAAGCAGTTCGGAAATAAAGCTTGCAGGACAGGAGCAAATCTGTAAGGAAATCTGTTTAGTTTATTCATCCAAGTCATTTTCATTGAAGCCAGTGTGTATGTGTGTTTGTTGCAGGGTGCTGATATATTTTGTGCAAAAGTAAACCTGGAGGTCCAGGTTGCCTCGGAGAAAGCCATTGCTGCCGTTGAGCGAAATGGGGGTGTGATCACAACCAGCTACTACGATCCCCGCAGCCTCCGTCAGTATTCCTGCACTCTGTTACATATTCAGAAGTCATGATTTCAGTGCAGTGGTCAGCCATACAGATCAGTCCAGTGGGGCTGGGCGACAAACAACATCATATCCAGATCGTGATAAGACTTATGTCGAACTCTATGATTTACCCTAGCAGTCAGTCACACAGCTGAAATAAACGCGACAACAGCCAGTCAGTTTGCAGGGAGCCGAAACGAAAGCTGAGGAAATTGTTGAAAAAAGTAAATTCTTAATGTTAATCTCAATTTTAAAAGTTGAAATTTATTCAACGTTTGTTAAAATGTTCTTTCCACGTGATTCTGAACACTAAACGAATTTGTCTCCATTTGCGTTCTAGATTACGGGTTTCTCTTTTGATAGCGTGACTAGTATTTTTCTGTCTAACCTTTTTAAATCTCATTGGTGCAACAATATCTAATGTACTAGTGAAAATGGTGCACATGCTGCTAGTCATTTTCTGGATCATTTGTGTGTTTAGGTATGATGAGCAGCTGAGACAGATCAGGCAAATGACATGAAACTTTAACACTTTCTACACTCACTTTTTTCACTTATTTTCTACAAATGAAAAAAATTGGAGCAATATCTTGTTTTTATGTTAGTGTAGAAAAAAAGTCACATTCAGGGTCTTTGGGGTCTCCAGAGACTCCAGACAACAAAATGTAATTTTGGAACAAAATAGTTGTTTTTTTTTTAAAACAAATGTAAATTTACACTCTTAATGTTTTTACTTCATATTTGTGCAGTTTTTGGAGGATTTTTCATATCTTTTAAATAAATAAATAAAATAAAAATCTTTCATGAATAGGTTTTATACAAAACCAGCTTTTTATGTAAAATTCACTTTATAAAAGACCCACATTTCTAACTTTCATTCATGGGGATAGTTTTAACAGTAAAAAATTATCACTGTTACCAGTAGATGGCAGCAGAGCTCCACTATTTGCTATTTGACTGCCTGAAAGACATCTTTTCACAAGTATTTTTCAGTTGGATTTATATCTAAATATTATGAAATCACAATTATGACAATAAAAATGACTTTCTAGTCAAAGTTTAGCTTTTTTTTTTTTTGTACTGAAAGACAAGTTTTTCAATAATGTTCATTTTGAGGATGAATTTTGTCCATTTTCTAAATGGGGTCTCATCATAATGTAACAATATTGAAAAACTTTTTTTTTTATTACAAAAAATACTAAACTTTGACAAAAAAATAGCTTTTATTGTTATAATTGTGATTTCATAATATTTAGATATGAATCCAGCTGAAAAATACTTGTGAAAAGATGTCTTTCAGTCAGTCAAATAGCAAGTAGTGGAGCTCTGCAATGTTGAGTAAAAACATTAATAAACAGAGTAAAATTACATTACAATTATTTTGTTACAAAATTATATTTTGTTGCCTGGGGTCTCTGGAGACCCCAAAGACCCTGAGTGTACTTCCCAAACGAAGACCATGCAAGGGTTAAGGGGCCGTTTTTCCTTTCCACTGCACTGCTTTTTTTGTTTTGTTATGTTTTTCTATATAATCACGCTAGACTCTACAGAAATCAATGTAGGCATGCGGAGGAATAATCACTGTCATGTGAAAATAGCTAAAGAAGTGTATAATGCCATAAGGTTGCAACTGCAACTCTTCCTTTTTATTACACTAATGTGTCATTAAATGTCAACAAATGTCTAAAACTGATCTGAGATCAGGTAATAATCATATACAGACATTGGTCCAGATGTTCAGAGAGATCACCTAGCGGTGAAACATTGACATTTTGAAACATTTCAAAACATTTATGCCCGGTGCTGCAACTGTTTCAATGGAAAGTAGCTAAAGCCTGCTCAAAAAGACGCATAATGCGCCGTCTGCGATTTACATCTGTTCTCTCTCCTAATCCGTGCTCACACACTGTATAATATAGAGCCGAATGTCCATTAAAGCTGCGTATGATATAGTGACTTTAACCAACAATCCAAAACATCTCTAAATTTGTCGATCGTTGCTTGTTAAAATAAAGACACTAAATGGGCCTGAGAAGACGGTAAACACGCAACCCTGGTTATGAAATCACGTGACTTTGGCAGTTTGATATGTGCTCCGAATTACTGATTCCAAACAAATGAGTCTCAAAGCGTATTTCAAAAGTGGCAGCATTATCAAATTATATATTGTGAAAAATATCGATATTAATACGGGGGAAAAATAGTGTGATCATATTTTTTTTGCCATATCGCCCAGCCCTACAATCCAATGGCTCATGGGATCTTCTTGGTAATAGATGATGATAATAATAAGATTTGTGTGTGTGTTTTAGAGGTCCTCATCAAACCAGTGCCCTTCCTCATGTCCGGCGAACCCATACCCAAACGCCTGCTGCCCGGTGAAGACCTTCTTCCGTATTACACAGATGCCAATAACCGTGGATATCTCGCAGACCCAGATCAAGTCCAAGCTGCACGCCTACATCTGGCTAAAAAGTATGGCTACACCTTACCTGACATCACGACGGATAAACTATTTGAGATGCTAGTCCAAAGAAAGGATCCTCGTCAGATCTTTTTTGGGTTATCACCTGGATGGGTGGTTAACATGGCAGACAAGAAGATCCTCAAACCCACTGATGAAAGAGTCTTGCACTATTACGGTTCTTAAAGTCTTCATTCGATGTGGATGTCTGTGTATATAAAGTGAACGTGGAAGAACTGATTAAATTCAATGTCTGGAATAAAAAGCTGATTCCACATTCTGTGCTAATAATCATTTTGAAAAAACTAAATATAGCTGCAAGCAGCAGTTATCGGGGTTTAAGGACTTTAAGCACTTGCGCAAAAAGATTTTACGTTTTATTTATCAAGCATGTAACCAATTAAAACTGTAGTCCGTAAGATTTGCCTCTTTGTCGCCATCTCTGTTTGAAACCTGCAATTGCAGTGATATGCATAATTATTATCTGTTTGTGCATCAGCTCGTCGGTGCCAATGAATCTAATGTTTGCTGTCAGTCACCGCACCGGTGTGGATCCTGTACTTCAGAATCACAGATTGTAGTCTTGAAGTATGACCAAAGTAGGAATTTTCACCAGTAAATGTCATCTTGAAAAGTAAGTAATATTTCTGCCACTTTTGGTGAACAAAAAATATTCTCATCGCTTTATAATATTAAAGGTGCCCTAGAATTAAAAATTTAATTTATCTTGGCATAGTTGAATAACAAGAGTTCAGTACATGGAAATGACATACAGTGAGTCTCAAACTCCATTGTTTCCTCCTCCTTATATAAATCTCATTTGTTTAAAAGACCTCCGAAGAACAGGTGAATCTCAACATAACACCGACTGTTACATAACTGTCGAGATCATTAATATGTACGCCCCCAATATTTGCATATGCCAGCCCATGTTCAAGGCATTACACAAGAGCAGCCAGTATTAACATCTGGATCTGTGCACAGCTGAATCATCAGACTAGGTAAGCAAGCAAGAACAATAGCGAAAAATGGCAGATGGAGCGATAATAACTGACATGATTCATGATATTTTTAGTGATCTTAGTAAATTGTTTTTCTAAATGTTTCGTTAGCATGTTGTTAATGTACTGTTAAATGTGGTTAATGTTACCATCGTTTCTTACTGTATTCACAGAGACAAGAGCCGTCGCTATTTTCATTTTTAAACACTTGCAGTCTGTATAATTCATAAACACAACTTCATTCTTTATAAATCTCTCCAACAGTGTGTAATGTTAGCTTTAGCCACGGAGCACTATCAAACTCATTCAGAATCAAATGTAAACATCCAAATAAATACTGTACTTACGCGATTAGACATGCTGCATGATGAACACTTTGTAAAGATCCATTTTGAGGGTTATATTAACTGTGTGAACTTTGTTTATGCACTGTTCAAGGCAAGCGCGATCTCGGGGGGGTGGGAAGCACGAGAATTTAAAGGGGCCGCAGCCTGAATCGCCGCATATGTAATGATGCCCCAAAATAGGCAGTTAAAAAAATTAAATAAAAAAAAATCTATGGGGTATTTTGAGCTGAAACTTCACAGACACATTCAGGGGACACCTTAGACTTATATTACATCTTTTTGAAAACGCGTTCTACGGCACCTTTAAGGTAGAACTACTGAACTCGCATGAACTGTTTTAAATATTTTTTAGTACCTTTATGGATCTTGAGAGAGGAAATGTCATTGCTGTCAATGAGCCATCAGATTTCATTAAAAATATCTTAATTTGTGTTCTGAAGATGAACGAAGGTCTTATGGGTGTAGAACAACATGAGGGTGAGTAATAAAGGACATTATTTTCATTTTTGGGTGAACTAACCCTTTAATATATTTGATTGACAGCAGTGGTTCCTTACAAAGTTGTTCAGTATGAGGAGATCTATCAAATGATATGCATATTGTGAGGATGTGTGAAACCCCACATGATTACAGCGTAAAACTCATTAGCACCACCTAGTGGCTGATTTCTTTTAAAATTCTTACAGACCTAGGGCCATGAGTCAAACATGCCCAACGAGTTTCGTTCCAATCGGCCTTCGTTAACTGTCTAATAGGTGCTCAAAATTCATTGGTCAATGTCCTCATAGACAATCACGGGTCCTTGGACCAAGACACTGCATGCCAAGTCAATCGGACTAACGGTTGTGTAGTTAGAGCAGTTTTCATGTTTTGGTTTTTTTCAATTTATAGTGGCACCAAGTGGTCATTCGTGGGTTTTTTTTAATTGTTGTTTTTTTACTGTGACTTCAGATTGAACTCATACATACGTGTACCAAGTTTACTGAAAATATTTCAATTTGTTCATTAGTTATAGCCATTTTAGTAAAAGTGGCTCTACCCACCGCAAACGTTTTGGCCCTTAAGGACCATAAATCGAAATTTCAATTAAATTCAATTTTTTGATAATTATTGACGATCAGAGTCTGGAGAATCTCGCTGCACTGGGCTAAAAACCTAGGACTAGTTTGCCTATATAGGTTTTTCAAAAAATGCCTGAAAATTTCAAATCCGAGGCTTGAATTTTGTCCGCCTCGAGCCAGCGATAAAAGACACTTGAGTCTTTGCCTGACGGTTCAGGAGTTTGAGCCATTTTTTACTTACTTCACTATCCTTCTTGTAAAAGCCATATATTTGCCGAACGGTTTAGTACAACTGTCTGTCGAGAAGCCTTCCTCCTTTTGAGGTTATACTGCAGTGCTCCTAATAGTCATTTTTAATTGAATATTGACGACCTCCATTTATTACTCATAAATTCAGCACATACAACCCCTGGATCAATGTTGACCTCTGAAACAAAGTTGTGCAATTTTAAAACAGCCTGACGCCGTATCTCAAACATTCCGCCATGTGTTTTATTATAAAACTCCCAAATTAACCGTTTTGTCTTTTAGCTCTCATGTCTGCTTTATTAAGCGAAAGAAACTAGAACATGGCAGGACCTCATTATCCCAACAGGAGGGTGCTGAAGGGTTTTAGTGCATGTTGCTCATCTGCTTTAACTGATGATGCGTGACAAATGCATCCCAGATGCCCCGAAGACCTCTGTGGTACATTAACTTCATTGCACACACACCAGCAATTTAAGACTATCAGCGGGCGAGATACGCCCTCACGTGAAGAAATGCTTTATTTGCAGCAGTTGCTCATTCGTTTACATGTGTCAGTTGAGTTTTCCATAAAATAACAGCTGAAGTCTTATAAATTTTTGGCTCTAATGGTGATCATAGCTCCCTGAGGTTATTAAAAATCTGTCTTACACTCACACACACGGATATATGGATTGCTTGTGATGACTCTGAATCACCCGATACTTTATACCCCTACACACACATAAAACACCTCCAAACCCTCAAAATCAGCATGATTCAGGGTTGCCAAGCAACCGTTTGGATTTATCCCTTTTCATTCTAATTTTCAACACACATATGCTGACAGAACCATTTAACAACATGCACCTCTGCATCTTTCACTCCTCTCAAGCTTCCTATAACTTTAGAAATTCAAAGGAGACTGCAGTGGCAATAAGCTGCCCTTTAAAAGATTAAATTCAAATGTCCAAACCAGGTGTGACAAGCCGCGATAAAAGAATCTTTCCATGTTTCCAAGGTGCATTAAGCAATTTTTGAGAAACACTGTTGATATTTGAAACCACCCCTATTCAAAAGATAACACCCCTATCTTGATAGCTCCGCCCCTAAAGTCACAAACATGTTATGCAACACAGGCACCTCCCCCATCATGAGTGGACACGCCCCTTACTGCTGATTGGCTCAGTCAGATCCACTTTCAACACGTTTCTCAGAAACTGCCTACTCCACCTTTAATCAGTTTTTGTAACGCGACGCACAATAAAAGGTGTGTTTTCCTTGTTAATCAGAGTTTTTGTTCTAACCAGCCGCGACAACGATATTTGATACTATTTCTGTGACGTCGGGGCTGGAACAAAATCAAAGTATGACAATGATAATCTCAGGTACTGATTATGTGCTTTATTTAATGTTAAAAGCTTCTAATGCTAGTTTGAATATCATTTTGCGTGACCTTTATAGCTGTTCTGTAAACAACAATGGATAATTCACCTCAGATATTGAAAAATAAATAAAAGGAAACAAGAATTGAATGTGAACAAACTAGTGTATTCTATGACAGATTGTTTTCAGTCACTTCATATGTATTTTTAATAATGTAAAATGGTGTAATGTTTGTGAATTCTTACCCGTTTGGTTGCAAGTGCCGTGTGCTTGCAGAGAGACTCCGCCCACACGCTCTTCTGATTGGCTGTGATTTGGTCGTGTCAGGTGTGGACAGGCAAATTGCTTGTCGCTGGACTCTTGTAGTAGGCATTACATGAGTATTGAGGCATATTTGGTTTGTGCCAGACATAAGAGTGTTGCTGTTTTCAAACCAAAGAGCTGTAGAATAAATGTGTCTCAATCAGCTCCCTAGTTCAGTATTCAGGCTCTGACAAAGAAGTCGGTAATTTCTAGGGGTGTCAAATTCCCTCTAGTGCACTAGTAGAGGTGTTTGTTCCCTAAAAATTCCCACAATGCGGTTCCTATACTAAGATGTTTAATTATATGTTAGCACACACTTTCAACCAATGGTTTATAGACGACTTCTGGAATGTTGTTCTGGAAAATGTACAAATTTTCTGTATTAAGAACAGGCATTGCGTGCATTTTGAAACCACCAAAACAAACACACCTGGTTTTCTTGGTTTGCTATCTTTATATGTGCCACTATATTTAAAATGCCTCAACAGGATGATTGCATCTACAAGTTGACAACTGGCTTCGAGTCGGTCAATGTCTTGACCCTTTTGACACTGAACCTGAAAAATAGATTTCAAGTGTCTAAATCGCAGCGCGGCACAAAAACAGACTCCAATTTTTGCCCTTGAATGATTTAATCACGGCCGGGAGAGTTCTCATCAATCTCAGAGAATCTCTCCCTGGTGAAAATAATACAGCAGGTTTTATAGGATTTCAGGAACATCTCACAGTCAGTATAACATGATCTATTACTCACAATCATCATCTTAATATGATTGGTTCAGATTTTAAAAAACAGCATAGTTCCTCTGCCACGCTTACAGGCAGAGTAAATTTAGAACCACAGAATCATCAAAGATCACCAGGTTAATAGTTCACTGAACTGATTACTCAATAGGTCAAAACAATTTTTTATAGACTTTTTATATCTACAAAGGATGCTGTTTAGCCAGCACAGCAAGATTTTCCAAAGTTACAACACTGTGACTATTTCTCTCTTCTAATCCCAAAGTTAACTCGTTAGGCCTGTAGGAGAAAGAAATGTTGGTTCATACTTGATTGTATAAACGTAATAATTTCAATATATATATAATATACAGGTGCCGGTCATATAATTAGAATATCATCAAAAAGATGATTTATTTCACTAATTCCATTCAAAAAGTGAAACTTGTATACTATATTTATTCATTTCACACAGACTGATATATTTCAAATGTTTATTTCTTTTAATTTTGATGATTATAACTGACAACTAAGGAAAATCCCAAATTCAGTATCTCAGAAAATTAGAATATTATTAGAATATAGATTTTCTATGGGGTTAAGGTCAGGCGAGTTTGCTGGTCAATTAAGAACAGGGATACCATGGTCCTTAAACCAGGTACTGGTAACTTTGGCACTGTGTGCATGTGCCAAGTCCTGTTGGAAAATTAAATCTGCATCTCCATAAAGTTGGTCAGCAGCAGGAAGCATGAAGTGCTCTAAAACTTCCTGGTATACGGCTGCGTTGACCTTGGACCTCAGAAAACACAGTGGACCAACACCAGCAGATGACATGGCACGCCAAACCGTCACTGACTTGGTCTTGCGGACCTCAAGCAATGTGGACTGTGTGCCTCTCCTCTCTTTCTCCAGACTCTGGGACCCTGATTTCCAAATGCAAAATTTACTTTCATCAGATAACATAACTTTGGGCCACTCAGCAGCAGTCCAGTCCTTTTTGTCTTTAGATGCTTCTGATGCTGTCTGTTGTTCAAGAGTGGCTTGACACAAGGAATGCGACAGCTGAAACCCATGTCTTGCATACGTCTGTGCGTAGTGGTTCTTGAAGCACTGACTCCAGCTGCAGTCCACTCTTTGTGAATCTCTCCCACATTTTTGAATGGGTTTTGTTTCACAATCCTCTCCAGGGTGCGGTTATCCCTATTGCTTGTACACTTTTTTTCTACCACATCTTTTCATTCCCTTCGCCTCTCTATTTATGTGCTTGGACACAGAGCTCTGTGAACAGCCAGCCTCTTTTGCAATGACCTTTTGTGTCTTGCCCTCCTTGTGCAAGGTGTCAATGGTCGTCTTTTCGACAGCTGTCAAGTCAGCAGTCTTCCCCATGATTGTGTAGCCTACAGAACTAGACTGAGAGACCATTTAAAGGCCTTTGCAGGTGTTTTGAGTTAATTAGCTAATTAGAGTGTGGCACCTGGTGTCTTCAATATTGAACCTTTTCACAATATTCTAATTTTCTGAGATACTGAATTTGGGATTTTCCTTAGTTGTCAGTTATAATCATCAAAATGAAAAGAAACAAACATTTGAAATATATCAGTCTATGTGTAATGAATGAATATAATACACATGTTTTAGTTTTTGAATGGAATTAGTAAAAATAAATCAACTTTTTGATGATATTCTAATTATATGACCAGCACCTGTGTATACAGAAAATTTGCAGTCTGTCATTTTGCTATGTTTATGCTGTGTTTATCAGTTCATTTCATTCATTCTCTCTCCTTTTCTCAATCTTTATCATTTCCTCTTTGTCCTTTTGTGACTAAATGAGGTGTAAAACATTTTTTTTTCCACTAAACAATAGAATCTCCATTGAGCCATTAATGGCCTCAGATGACATAGGTACTTTGCAGGCTATTATTTCTTTACCTTTTGTGCGATAACAAAACAACCTCATCGTGTGAATAATTGCTCACAAACTGAAATGGAAATGGATCTATAGGTACTACATAGAGAAGACTGAACAAAGTGATTTTAGAAAAGAACAATGTCATTTCATCTGTCAACTAAGATGGAGAAAAAGCACAAAGAGAGAATTTGGGTCAATAAAGTGATGGTGCGTGCACGCATTTGTTGTCTGCCCACATGCAAAAGTGTGCACAGTGTGTGCAACCCTCTATTAAACCTATATTATCTTAGTGCTGATTAATACTGACATTTCACACAATCATTTTCTCTTCTAATGCGTCCTGAGACAGCTCACACAAACACAAATACAGCAGGTAATCAACATTCGTCTGATTATAAATTTCTCAGATGTGTCAATCATGCAAAACTAATGGATTTGTTTGTGTGCAATTGCAGGTGTTCAGAAAGCTCAAGCCTGTGGCTAAAAGTGAAACTGATGCTACTGTGATGTTGAAAACAAAAGGTTTGTTGAAGTTAATGATATGTAAAATATCCAATAACTAAATCACAGGATCTAGAATCTGTCAGCACCTCTGAAACAGTAACACTAATGTGCCAAACCACATAGAGTTAAAAATGATTGACAATTCAATTCTTCCCAGCAAGAAAGAGGCTGTTTTTACATTTGCCACTTGGCAAGTGCTAATTGTGTTCATTTAACACAATTAATACTCGTCTGCTCTGCCTGAAGCAGAAGTTGTGCAAAAGTGCAATGAATTTCAGTTTATCCTGTTAAAAGGATGTTCATCCAAAAATGAAAGAAAAATTTGTCATCATTTACTCACCCTCATGTTGTTCAGAGTATAAAAAATCTGGTCTCACTGGTCACAAATTGATGTTTGAACAACACCAGTTGGATTTGTATGTTTTTTTTCAACACTAGACCTATTGTTTACGGCATTGGTCTATAAATCAGCCTTAAGGCTAAATTGCACAAGAACAATAGACCTCTTCCAAAACTGCACCTGCACGTGTTTAGCGATGGTAACGTAAAGCTTACTAGTGGTTAATCATAAGCTAGCACTATGACCCAGAGTCTCCACAACCTAAATGTTACGTTTCATTTTAATGGTGCAATGCTAAAATATTCACTAGTGCGTAAGTTGTAACTTATGTAGTGCCTTTTAACATCTCATTTACCCACAACTATTGCAACCAGCCCCTGAACAAGAGCTTTCAAGTGCTTTACAATACACAAATGATGAAGTCATTTCTTTTGTGAGTCTAGCAATCCAAAGTACCAATTAAGACGCCACTTTGGTAAAAAGGCATTTGTAGAAGAGACATGATGAGTGCATTAACGGCTGAAAAGATTTTCAGAACGTGACAGTAGTAGATTAGACAAAATCATCCATTTTTTTCTTTCTCTCATTTTCATTACAAGCCTTTGATTGTTGATTCTTGATTTTTTGATTGTTCTGTTTTTCTAGAGCAGCAGATAGTGTTTCGCTTTATGCTCATGCCACTATGTTTCTTAACTATGTCAAGTAATCTTATGTTAAACGCCTGATATACTCACACTGCGGTCAAGCCAGCCGCAAAAGAAATATTGTGTGCGTCTATAATTACAGTAATTTGTAGAATGGCCATAAACTTTATTAGTGAGTTGGATAGCAAATCGTCATGATATAATTTCATATGTTTTGAATTTCCATTTAAAGCCCATTTAGTACTCAAGTTACCTTAACCTCCCTCTAAAGCTCAGGACAGAGAGGAAATGTTATGTGTTTTTTGTGCAGTGACCTTTCCACAATGTCATCCTGCTGTGATAGCTGGAGAAATATAGACACAATACATCAAATGGCTTCCCTCCTCTTACTCGCTCTTACACTGTGTGCAACGGCTCCCTAAAGCAACAAGCCATGCATAGCACACAAAATTATTCATCCACTATCCAGCAATGCATATGCACGGCAGCCGCTAATAGGCATGTCCACATGGGTTATAAAGATGGCTACATGCTCCAATTTGCTTACAGACCATTTAGTTTCAGCAGCATTATAAAGCCATTCTGCATGAGCCAGCTCAAATGAGAGCTTGTTCTAGCAGTCATTGGTGGATGAAGCAGAATTGCACATGAGACGGAGAACTCTGTGCGAGCTGTGCAGGTAAACCTCACTACCCTGATCACTGCGGTCTTTAGCATCCTTGTTAGCGCGCCCACCTCCCATGCCAGAGATGGCGGTTCGAGTGCCGCTCGAAGTAGGGAAAGTAGGACTGGAGGGGTTTCATTGGTGCCATGACCCGGATGGGAGTGAGGTTTAGGGGGGTGAGTCTATCAAAGGCCAGCTAGTGAGAGCTGTGCAGGTAAAGCTCAGTCCCCTGATCTTAAGAGGCACACTAGCAACTGAGGCTAGAGACTGCAGTCTTTAGCTTCCTTGTTAGTGTGCCTGCCTCCCCTGACTGAGACGCCAGTTCGAGTCTGTGGTGACCAGGGCGGGCAAGAGCCGTGAGGGAACGGCGCGAAGCCGGTTGCGCGAGAGTTAACGAGCATCACCTGGGAGGCGCACCGGCCTTGAGTCTCTCACGGAGGAGCTCCGGGAGCATAAAGAAGGAGACAGTGATGGACGAGAGAGGACCAGGTCTGGACTTTATTTTATGTTTTATTATGTTTGTGTGGCCGGCAGACGTCCGCGAGGGTCTGCCGGCATTACTTTCCTTTTGTTCTTTGTTTATTTTGAATTAAAGGGTTACTTCAGGATTTAGCATTAAGCTTTGTATTAGTAGAATACCACTAGTATTTTCGAATTAGCGTGCTTTCCCCCTTCATATCAGCCCGAGATGAGAGATTTATGCATTTTTATTCTGTTTTTTGGCCAGAGGCTTAAAACTACAGCCAGTAATAGCAGGTAATTCCGCATTTTTTCACCACGCCCATAACATATGCGCGTTTGAGGTTACTCACGGACACAGATCAAAGATTTTATCAAAAGTGGGTGTCAATTATATTTTTAAGCTTACAGTAATTAACTTTATTTAGTCTGCAATACATCAGTGGTTCATCTCGCAAATTTATCGGTCTCTGCAGTCATCTCAACCAATACAGCAACAGGCTTTTGTGGTAACGTTAGCATAAATAGATAAATAAACTCAGTTTTACTGAACAGAGGCTTTACTTTGATAACAGTCAACTTATATGCAACTTATATGTAATTGTATGTAATCTAACGTTACTTTGCTAAGCAGTTTTACTGCTACCTACAACACTACATATAGGCTACTGGGTTATCAGTCTAGTATCAGCGAGTCTTACCTCTGGGCGAATACGCTTAGTGCCAGATGCCCAGGCTGTTCGTCTTCTGGGAAAGTGAATATCGACGGTATCGCGGTGTCCTTCAGAATGGTTCTCTTCATTGCAAAGATATTTGGTTCGTAGTCCTCGTGCTTGAAATGGAGACTAAATATTCTGCGTTTTTTTAGGTTTTCTATAACGGTGTCATCTCCAAACTTCGGGTGTTTGATGGCCTGCAGCCACTGTTTACATCGCTCCAAATCTTTAATCGGAAAATGATGGAAACTTACTTGTCCTTTCCTGGTTTTGGGTGTACATCCAGGTACAAAGCAATTTAGCACCATTTCGCTGTAAATGTATGAACCAACTCACGATTTGTTTGTTTGAATTTTCCTGGTAATGCCGCCTGTAACCGATAGGCGTTGTTTGGGTGTGACCTCGCAAGGGCAGCAAAACAAGTGCATTCTGGGAGTTGTTGTCTTTCATCCACATTAGTCAAAAATAATTTTTCTGCCTTTTCTCAGTCTAGAAAGCTCCAAATTCAAAAATAATTTCACATTTCTACTTCATAAATGACCAATTTTAAATACACATTCATCTTTCCAGGGGTGAAGTACCCCTTTAAAGTTTTGTTGAATGTTCGCCGGTTCCCGCCTCCTTTTTCCCGTATATACGAACTGTGTTACATTGGTGCCGAAACCCAGGAAGAAGGAGGCGGGAACCGGCGAACATTCAACAAAACTTTAATCTCCTCCCAGGTGATGCTCGTTAACTCTCGCGCCACCGGCCTCGCGCCGTTCCCTCACGGCTCTCGCCCGCCCTGGTCGCCACAGAGTCCCACTCGGAGCAGGTAGAGTTGGACCAGAGGGGTTATAATGGTGCTATGACCCAGAAGGGAGTGAGGTTTAGGGGTGAGTGTAATGGAGGCCAGCTAGTAAACCTCACTCCCCTGATCTCAAGTGGCACACTAGCGACTGACGCTACAGACTGCAGTCTTTAGCGTCCTTGTTAGCGCTCTCGCCAGAGTAGGATTGGAGGGGTTACATTGGTGCTGTGACCCGCATGGGAGTGAGGTTAAGGAGGGAGGCCAGCTAACAGAGGCCAGCCATTAAACCTCACTCCCCTGATCTCAGAAGGCACACTAGCAGCTGATGCTACAGACTGTGGTAGGACCACCCTGCTTCGAGGATTACACATGTCATAGGGTTATAGATGTCATAAAAAGTTGGACAGATCTCGAGTCGCACCAAAAAGACAACAAACCATGCCAAGGCTGGAGCTTTGTGCAGCAGTCACTGGAGCTCAACTTGCAAAGTTGATAGTCAGCGAGCTCACCTTACCTATCAGGAATAGCATTTTGTGTTCTGACTAAACCACTGTCCTGACATGGCTTAAGTCTGACTCATGTCGATTCAAGGTCTTTCTGGAGGATGTAAGCTGCCATCAAGGCCCATCCTTTCTGTTACAATCACCCCATGAGTGGCCTGAAGCTCCAGCAGGGGCAGGTGAAGAAGACCCTACAGAGCTACGGTGATCTTTGTTCTGTCATTCCATCTCAACCAGTTCTGATAGGTCTGTCCCTGAGTATGCTACATGGAGCGAACTAATGGTGGTCACAGCATGCACACTTCACCGTGATGAAGCGGAGCAAGATGATCAACCTTCTACAAAACTTTTCAAAACCAACAGTCCCAACTCGGAAGTTTCCCGGAGGAATACCACTTTCTCAAAGCCAACAAACCAGTCCCTTACAGTAGCTGCCTTCTTGTTCTGTCTCCTGAGTTTGATTCCACAATAAAAGTAATTTCATTTGGTGGATATCTCTGAAAAGCACAGGATTTGGATCCTAACTTCAAACACCCTATTGTGCTGGATCCGAGCCATGGCATCACCAAACTGTTCATCCAGGATTTTGAGATTGAGCCTGTCTTCATTGAAATGTGACATCCTACTGGATATTGAGAGAATGTTTGGAAGCATAACCATGCTTGTCTGGAGTGCTGAAGGTTGAAATCAAAACCTGCTGAAGATTCCACTGGGATGGACTACTTTGGCCTGTTCCAGGTAAAGATTGGCAGGCATACAGAAAAAAGATTGGTTATTATATTAGAATTCCTCACCACTTGAGCAGTACATCTGGATGTACTTACCTCTGTTGATTCAGATGCCTTCTTAATGGCTGTACTAAGGTTTACAGCATGCCATTGTACCCCTGCCGAGCTTTACTCTGTTCAGGGGACAAATTTCAGAAGAGTTTGAGAGAGGCTTTTTCTGTCATGAGTCCTGCAAGGATTGCTGGTGAAGCATCAGATTAACTTCCATTTCAATCCTTCAATCCTCCACACTTTGGAGGAGTGTGGGAGCAGCACTCAACACCACTATTGGAGCACAGATCATTCCTGAGGAGGAACATTTCTAATTAAAGTGGAAGTGATTTTGAACTTCAGACTGTTGGGGTATGATGTTGACCCAATAACACTAAATCACCTTTTGATGGGGCGGCTTAATAGTCCATTGCCTCAAGTTGTCTACCAAGATTCTCAAGCGGTAGAGACAAAGGCCAAGTTCATACATTACTCTTCAAATTCAGCCCCACAATCCTGTTTGCTTGCAATCTGCCCTGTTTCAGTGGAGTTATATTGTCGTTCTGCAAGAGCTGGTGTTGTGCTGAATTTCGACTCTCTGCTAAATTATTACCCCTCTCGTTGGAGCCACTACTTGATTGCCTAATCTTAACCCTACCACCTAATCTTAACCCAACCCCACACCTAATCCTAAACATAACCATGCTGGGGAATGAGTGGAGTCATAATCTGGCAGTCATAACACCGGCTCAATGAGAGCCTGTTCAGCACACTGTTTTTTGTGTGTGTGTGTGTGTGTGTGTGTGTGTGTGTGTGTGTGTGTGTGTGTGTGTGTGTGTGTGTGTGTGTGTGTGTGTGTGTGTGTGTGTGTGTGTGTGTGTGTGTGCAATGACTGTTCCACATTATATATGTCAAGACAAGTCAATAAAGAATCATGCCGCTGTGATAGAAGGTGAAAAAATACAGTCTCTCCCCCACTCTCTGTGCGCAATGGCTCACTGGTTCAAAGCAGCAAGCTGCCCATTTATAGCACACAATATCATTCAACCTTTATTGATTTACACAGAAGCATTTAGGGCCTTTTCAGACTGGGTGTTGAAAACAATCAAATTCGAATACAGACTCCAATTTGCTTGCAAACCACCTTGCCTCGGCAATGTTATTTCATCTGCCACTCAGCAAAAAGATCTACAGAAAAGGGCAGAAATATCGAAGCAGACTGCAATAGGCTCTTAAAGTCATTATTTTGAATTCTTGTGCCAAAGAAAGACGGCAGGCGCCGCCCCATTCATCTACGACAACTGAACCTTTAGTGAAATGGCCATTCAGAATGATCACTCAAAAACAGATACTTTCATTCATTCTTCTTTGAGACTGGTTTATTTTAGTGGGTCTGAAAGATGCTTATTCGCCTCTATAGCTGGAAGACCCAGAGAAGATTTTGGTCTTTCGCAGGACAATTCTTACAAGAATGTTTCCATCCCATTCCACATCTGTCACAGTCTTTTTGCATTGATTCTTGTTTCCTTTTTCTGTCATGTTATCTTTCTGGCTTGCTTTATCTCTTATATTGTAGTGTTTTATTGCTCAAGCCTTTACCTCTGATCGTATCCAGATTCAAGCTGTGAGCAGTCGCTGATTCCGATCCATGTCATGCTGCTTGCGGTTTCAGTTTGGTGCACTTTCTGGATGGCTTTAGCTAAAGTTAGCTCAGAAACTAGTTCTAAGTGTTCCGACAGTCCCGTCTCTGATTCCCACAAATATCCAGTTTCTGATTAATTCCTCTTTTAACACCCTAAAAATTGTAGTGTTCTGCCAGCTTGGGTTATGAAAGTCTCTACATTTTCTCCGTCATTGTGGCGAGTAAACTGAGCCCATTCAAATATGACATTGTGTTTGCTGACGCAGTGCTGTCTAAATGCTTCCACAACACAGTCATATTTCTTTCTGTCTAACTCACCCAGTGGTAATAGCACAAGGATATCATCTGCCTCTTCTCCCATGGCATATAACAAGGAGTTGACGTGATATTCCTGACAGTCCTGAGGTTAGACCATAGCGCTCAAACCGTCTGATCCATCTTGGATAATCCGCTGAAAGTCAAAGGGCTTCGGGTGCAATATCTGCACTGCTGCAACAATCATTTCTTCGGTCACGTCGTGCACACGGTTCTTTATAACCAGTTCTTAAGGTTCGCTTCTGACACCATATATGATGTTCTATACTATCCCACAAAAAAGCATGCAGTACACGGCCATGTCTCACTCTCGATGCTTTATTATAATTCTTTCACTTCCTCCCTACATCAAGCTCCCCCTGCTCTCCCACATCAATCCCTATCCATACACATCTGGTCTCCTTCCCTGCGTACCGTCATGCTTTTTGCTAACATTGAAGGTTCACCTTAAACTAATGCTCTTCTCCTCATCCAGGCAGATGGACAAAATGGTGCAGCATCTGGAAGGTAATTTCTGATGTTTGGCATTACAGAATTTAACGGTATTACTACAGTTTACCGGTAATGCTAAAAACAGTGCTGGACAGTATTTGTTCCAAGTTACTGTACTCAACTACATGTTTCCAAGTATCAAAGTATTTTTATTTTGGGAAACTTTTACTTCACTACATCCATTCTTTACAACATTTCATAAAAACACATCATTCCTCATTATTTCGAGCTGAAGAAATCGCCAGCCCCTCTGAAACTCAAGAGTGATGTCTGATTTGTAAACGAGCTGATTCCTTTCGATGAACCTGTTGAATTGTATCTCAAATGATTCATTTGTGAATTGGACTGATCCAATTGCAGCTGAATTGCAGTCAAAAGGTGTGTTCGACTTGCACAGACTGATCGGTGTATGACACCAAGGTACCACGAGAGCATTTCGAACTCATACGGAGCCGTCTTCTCTCTAATCAATCTTGCGGTACTTTGATTTCATACACCGACTGGTCTGCGCAGCGCCGCTTCAATCCAACACTCCTAATAACTCACTGATTGAATAATTCAGTCGAAATGAGCCAAGAACCAGGATATCACCGGAGCTTGAGCGTGCGTAAGGCTGATGAAAGTAAGTTACCAATGCTGAATTTTAGTACTGATTATTGTAATTGAAAATCATATTTTGATTATGACTGTCAATTTTTTTTGTAGTAAATCTACTGTAAGAGGGTGAGCTGTTTAAGCACCCTGAAATGCTTGAATGTGGAGATATGTTTGTGGGTGTCTGTATCTTTTTACCTAAAATTGCCAATTAATGCCCATGCAACAATGTTGTTTATGCATGTTGTAGCAGTTACAAATTATATAAAACTAGTATGTTTGCATTGTGGTCATCGTAAAATATTAATGCATTTTGCCCCATGATGCCATGTCTGTACATTGTATTTTTATACTAGGCTATTTGTAGCCACATATTTACACAAATTTAGTATTTCCTCATTTTTAAAATACTATATGGGATATTATTTAACTTGTTTGCACAGGTGAATTATGAATTATAGTAACTTAAATTGCTATTTTACTATAATGCTGATTTATAGTGTATACCTTTTGGTAATACAATGAAAAGCTGATATAGTCTGCACTAATCTTTTTAGTGTTTACTAATGAGGCTAAATAATGAACATGGTTCATCCATCAGTACTTTTAACTTAAAATCAATTAAGTAAAAATGACTATTATATTTTGACTGGAGTAATATTTTATTAGGGTATCTGTACTTTTACTCAAGCACTTGATTTGTGTACTTTGATTAAAAAAAAAAAAAAGACAGAACGACAGATTTTGCATGTGAACAGGTGTATTTACTGGAAAAGTTTATGGGAATTTACTTTAATTGGTTTAATGTATGAAAATGTAGATGTGAGTGTATGGGTGAAATTTGAAGAAGTGTTTGATGAGAAGTGTTAAATCTGATTTTTGATACACAAAAGTGTTTCTGATGCACCAGTGTCCGTCCACCACAGAATCTTGCCCAACATGGACTAAAAAGTGATTCAGTTTTTGACTTAAAGAACTTCTGTTTGGTGCCTGACTAGAAATCCTGCTGCGAAGATGTTACTACAGATGGATTTAAATAGCTATGTACAGTATCCTCGGGCATAATTGTATATTGTACTATTTAATTATTCATATTTGTTATTTTTATAAAGACATAAACTCATTTCTGTTTTTTCTTTCTAAATGGACTGTGATCTGTGGATGTCACAAATATTACTGAAGAGCTTTCACTGTTCATCTGTCTGTTGATCATCATGCATAAATAAATGCACAAACATGAATAATGCAGCTGTTTAAAAGAGCACCACTTCATGTGACACTCAAACAATGAAGAAACAAATAACACTGTGACAGAGAAACAGTGAGAAATGAGTCAGAGTTTGATGGGATGGAGAGCAGAAGAGTGTCTGTGTGTATAATGCAGGGAAATCCAGCTAAATCCAGTTTCTGATGGTAGTTTTCAACGTGATTCTGATCTGTATGGTGATTAGCTGATTCAAGCTGGTTTAGATGGTTGATCTGCTGGACTGAGAATGTTGTGGTAGATTGAGACTGACTGAAGGTGCGTCTGAAATACTGAGTATGTACTACATTTGATTTTGAACTTAATTTGTGACCGTTAAAAAAGTACATTCTATATAGTATGAATGAAACTGTCACATGACCTACCAGCGTCAGTTGTGTCGCTTCACTGTCATTCACAAACCCTCTCCCGTGGCCTCATGGGATAGTAAAGTGTCCATCAAGTGCACACTTCAGAATCTCACAAGACTTCAGATGCAGCACTGATCAAACTGTTTTGAACACAAAAACTACCCAAACGATGGGTTGTTACGTCTGACCCAGGATCTGGGTAACACAAAAACTTCCCAAGTGCTGGGTTGTTACGTCTGACCCAGGAGCTGGGTAACACAAAAACTTCCCAAGTGCTGGGTTGTTACGTCTGACCCAGGATCTGGGTAACAAAAAAATTACCCAAGTGCTGGGTTGTTACGTCTGACCCAGGAGCTGGGTAACACAAAAACTACCCAAACGCTGGGTTGTTACGTCTGACCCAGGATCTGGGTAACACAAAAACTACCCAAGTGCTGGGTTGTTACGTCTGACCCAGGATCTGGGTAACAAAAAAATTACCCAAGTGCTGGGTTGTTACGTCTGACCCAGGAGCTGGGTAACACAAAAAATACCCAAACGCTGGGTTGTTACGTCTGACCCAGGAGCTGGGTAACACAAAAACTTCCCAAGTGCTGGGTTGTTACGTCTGACCCAGGATCTGGGTAACAAAAAAATTACCCAAGTGCTGGGTTGTTACGTCTGACCCAGGAGCTGGGTAACACAAAAACTACCCAAACGTTGGGTTGTTACGTCTGACCCAGGATCTGAGTAACACAAAAACTACCCAAACGCTGGGTTGTTACGTCTGACCCAGGATCTGGGTAACACAAAAACTACCCAAACACTGGGTTGTTACGTCTGACCCAGGATCTGGGTAACACAAAAACTACCCAAGTGCTGGGTTGTTACGTCTGACCCAGGATCTGGGTAACAAAAAAATTACCCAAGTGCTGGGTTGTTACGTCTGACCCAGGAGCTGGGTAACACAAAAAATACCCAAACGCTGGGTTGTTACGTCTGACCCAGGAGCTGGGTAACACAAAAACTTCCCAAGTGCTGGGTTGTTACGTCTGACCCAGGATCTGGGTAACAAAAAAATTACCCAAGTGCTGGGTTGTTACGTCTGACCCAGGAGCTGGGTAACACAAAAACTACCCAAACGTTGGGTTGTTACGTCTGACCCAGGATCTGAGTAACACAAAAACTACCCAAACGCTGGGTTGTTACATCTGACCCCGGATCTGGGTAACACAAAAACTACCCAAACGCTGGGTTGTTACATCTGACCCCGGATCTGGGTAACACAAAAACTACCCAAACGCTGGGTTGTTACGTCTGACCCAGGATCTGGGTAACACAAAAACTACCCAAACACTGGGTTGTTACGTCTGACCCAGGATCTGGGTAACACAAAAACTACCCAAACACTGGGTTGTTACATCTGACCCCGGATCTGGGTAACACAAAAACTACCCAAACGCTGGGTTGTTACGTCTGACCCAGGAGCTGGGTAACACAAAAACTACCCAAACACTGGGTTGTTACGTCTGACCCAGGATCTGGGTAACACAAAAACTACCCAAACGCTGGGTTGTTACATCTGACCCCGGATCTGGGTAACACAAAAACTACTCAAACGCTGGAAAAAATAACCCCCAAAAAATTACCCAAAAGGCTCAGCCCAGGATTTGGGTAGAAAATAAATCAAGTCAAATAACATTTATTTATATAGCACTTTTTACAATGCTGATTGTGCCAAAGAAGCTTTACACTGATAACTGGTATATAATTTTGGCTGCACAGCAGCTCTTAAAGAATAGTGTCAGTGCAGGCAGATCAAAGCATTGTTGAATATCAAATGTCAAGTCAAATCGTGGCAGTTGTGGCCTAATGGATAGAGAGTCGGACTTGTAACCCAAAGGTCATGGGTTCGAGTGTCAGGTCCGGCAGGGATTGTTGGTGAGGGGAGTGAATTTCCAGCACTCAATACCACGACTGAGGTGAGACCCTTGAGCAAGGCACCGTACCCCCAACTGCTATATACTGCTATAACCCTATAATGCTTTAAGAGCTCGCTCAGGTACTGGGGAGCTAAACCATTTAGTGCTTTGTAAGTAATTAGCAAGATTTTAAAATCTATACGATGTTTAACAGGAAGCCAATGCAGTGATGACAGAACTGGGCTAATATGGTCATACTTCCTAGTTCTAGTAAGAACTCTAGCTGCTGCATTTTGTACGAGCTGTAGTTTATTTATCAGGCGGGAGGAACAACCACCCAGTAGAGCGTTACAGTAATCTAGCCTCGAGGTCATGAACGCATGAACTTACTGTTCTGCATTCTTCACTGAGAGCATATGTCGTAGAAAAATAACCCAAGATTTCGTAGAGTGTATATGTTTTTCAGTGTTTTTCAGTGTTTTCTGTGATAAGCTGTACATGTTGCTGTCCTCTCAAATCTGAGATCATTCCAGGAATATTACAAAAATCCGTTATGTTCCTATCAGCAATGCCAGGCTGTTCTCGGTGGACGCTATACGGTGTTTTTGATGGATGCTAGGTATGATTATTTATTAAACATGAGAAAACATAATATAACGACATTACCATATGTTTATAGTTTACTTAGACATTCATTTCAGAGTAATGACACTAATTTGAATAACAAACAGTTCCACACATTATTCTCTGAGGTCTGTTTCTAGACAAAAGAGACAGATCAACATTCCCCTGGGCAAAACCAGACATTAATGCCAAAATAAACATCATACAAAGTTGTAAATATGACAGGAGCATCAGAAGCACTCGGTGTACTAGATTGAGATTCAATGATGTCCACCCCCGATTCCTCACACACACACACACACACACACACACACACACACACACACACTCTCTCTCTCTCTCTCTCTCTCTACAAATCCACTCTAGGGAGTAACACAGACTCGTGCCTTTAGTATTTGACGAGATTTTACACGCACCAAACAAACTGGAGTAACTGGCACAGTGATGAAGGTCAGTAAATCTGCTTATAAACAAACATTTCCAGTGATATTCTGAAATGCCTAATCGTACTTTGTTATTTTACGGCACTAACTTGAATAAATGTAAAGATACAAGGCGTTGCATGGAGTGAAAACTGTGTACTCTGTGTTTTTTCCTGAAGACCCTGACAGTTCCCATAAGCTCCAGGTGGACGCTGCTGCTGAGCGCGTGTCTGACGCTGACGGCGCGCGCGGACTGCGGCGAAAACTGCGCGTTGTGCGCGCGGCAGCTGCCTCTTCAACTCAAAGATATCAACTCCATAGTAAGTCTGCTGTTGTACTGTATATTCTGTATACACACACATAGGTGTATAACCACACATACACGAAGAAAACGGGATGAAAGTACAGATTTGAAAGTCATTTGAAAGTGAAAAATTCAAAACGATAAATGCTACTAAATATTATTTAGGATATAAGCTATTTTTGCATACATTTTTACGCAATTTTTTAATGTTACGTTTGCTCAATTAAAACAAATAAACGATTTCGTTCATTCTTGCACCTCTCTCTATCTCTCTCTCTTATCATTATTAAAATTATGTATTGAAGAATTCGTCTAGACTTCTTCGGAAGATGATTTAACGGATTAACTGGAGGCAGATGTCGGACAGACGGTCTTTTATTATAATAAAAACACTTCATATAGGCTTATAGGTCTGCTACGAGTCTGTGATTATTGTTTTTATTCTCAGCAAATAATCAGGAATCTAAACGAGCTTAAAAGCTTCAGAAGTGACTTACTAAAAAGCCTTAAATGCTCTATTTCAGTTGTGAAATTGTGTAGAAATGTGTTAATATTCAACCATCATCACCTCTAATGGATCAAATTAAGTGATGGCGTGACCAAGTAATCGATGAGAAATGTCATAGCAGAATGTTATTCATCTTAAAAGATGCTGTACTTTATATTTACAGCAACAATTCATAAGAAAAAAAACAGTTTTCTCCTGGAGTTCTGACATTGTTGAAGAAAATTTGGTGGAAAACGAATGTAAAACATGCACTGAATCAAAGAATATACACAGTTGCTATCAGATCATGTGAAGTTTTGTCATATTGCTGCAGTTTTGGGTTAAATTACATGTTTTAAATGATTCAGGCTTCAGTGTTTGGATGTAAATGATGTGATATGTGAATGGTTGTGCTATAGATGATAATGCACAAACATATCTGGAAATGATGAAGACTAAAGTATAAAAGAGATAAATGATAATAATTCACCTGGATAATTCAGAATCATGCGTTTTCAAATCATTATGCTGTTATTTATTCACTGACACACACACACGAGAATAGGATCTTTGGAGAATTGTCAGATCTTTTCTATAAAATGAAAGTTCTCCAACAAGGATTTGGGGTAACACTTCAGTTTAGGGTCCAATTCTCACTATTAACTAGTTGCTTATTTTTATATTATTAGGATATTGGCTGTTTATTAGTAAAAAATAAAGCACATGTGACCATATTCTACATCCCATTATCCTTCCCAAATTAAAATGACCTTACTAACTATTAATAATAATGTGACTGGATTATGTTTTGTCTTTTTTTTTTTTTTTTTTGTCTTTTGACATGAACTGACATTGCATTATTATTATTAATAATATTTTTAAAAAATAACAGCAGTAAATAATTGGGAAGGCATGAGGGAGTGAAAATAATCGCAGATATGTCATTTTTGGTCATGAGAGGGGACGCGTTCATGTCAAGCATCATGTCAGAGAGATTTAATGTTTACAGAATTGTGATGCATGTCCTGTTCTCTGTGCTCTTGTTCTGTCATCAATGTTCAGTTTTGCCTTGATCCTGTTTCCCTCGCTCTGCTTGCTTTTGTTCTGTGTTCGGTGTTTTGTGTGCTTCTGTTGTTTTTACATGAATCTGTATGAACACTCTAAATATGCTGGGTTAAAAACAACCCAAGCTGGGTAAAATATGGACAAACCCAGCAGGTTGGGTTAAAGTGCACCTATTATGCCCTAACAAATAATGCCCTTACAAATTTGCCCCTATTTGGGGGTGAGCAAAAACATGCCTTTTACTATATTAATGTATTGCTGGGTAAAAAAATAAATCCAAAATTGGTTAAAAAAATGGCTGGGTGAAAACAACCCAATCCCTGGGTTTGTCCATATTTAACCCAGCATTTTCTAGAGTGAATGTGAACACTTGACCGATTTCAGCAGCAGCTTCAGTGTTATAATGAAGGGGGCGGGACACTTTAGATTCTAGAGAGCATTTGATTGGTCAGAAAATCTGATGAGAAGCTGAAATGCCAAAGCATCAAAATCAGTGATCAATATTGACGGAAGTGAGAGACTGTACGCTCTAAGAAATGCTGGGTTAAAAACAACCCAAGTTGGGTTGAAAATGGACAAACCCAGCAGTTGGGTTAAATGCTTGGCTAACATGCTGGGTAGTTTTATTTAACTCAACTATTGTTTAAAAATTACTATATGGCTTGCTTAAAATGAACCCAAAATATGCTGTAGATTAACATTTATTAATATGTTTAATACATGAACATTTATTAATAAGTTTAATTAATAATTATTAAACAATAAACATTTATTAAATTGATTATTAATAAATGTTCAGCTTCTGATTATTATTGTTGCCTCTATAATTATATGTCTGATTTTTAATTTCCAATCTATTTTGGGTTCATTTTAAGCCAGACATATAGTAATTTTTAAACAATAGTTAAGTTAAATAAAACATTTAACCCAACCACTGGTTTAAAACAACCCAATCGCTGGGTTTGCCCATTTTTAACCCAGCTTGGGTTATTTTTAACCCAGCATTTTTTAGGGTGTACTCAAAGCCAAAAAACTTCAATTTTGATTTCACGGGGACTCTAAAGAATCCGCATTGGATCCTGTTTTCTGCAGTTTACCAAATGTCACAATACTGATTCATGTTTGTGTGTTGGAGAGAGTACGCTATTGGTGTATTTGTGTTGAAATGTCACTCTGTATTAGTGTTTCCATGGTTGCCCACAAGCTTAGCACAACCTCTACACCTACTCATCCCCTATCATCCAAAACACACGCGCTCATTTGCATATTGCCCAGGTAAGGATTGAGAGAGAGACGAGGGAGAAAATATCCTTCTTTGATATCCTTAAATTGATGTTAGTGTAAAAAAGAGACAGCCGTTAATTTCTCTGACTTTTGTGTTTCCCATTGACTGTACATTTTCCGCAGGAATGCGTGTTGGGGTGCGAGGAGCATATGAACGCCGGCGGCTCTTGGAGTCTGTGCAAGCGATTCATGCAGAAAGCTGATGAGTTTAACCAAGGGTCCACAGAAACTGAACACTTGGACACCCAAAAACACCGTGAAGACAAAAGATACGGTGGCTTCATGAAACGTTACGGGGGATTTATGAAGCGTTATGGAGGATTCATGAAGAAGACCGCAGAGTTGTATGGATTGGAGCCGGAGGATGTCGACCAGCGCAACGCGATCCTGACCAATCATGATGTTGAGATGCTGACCAATCAAGTTGAGGCTGATGGCGAGAGGGAGGCGGCTCTGAAAGACGAGGGAGGAGCTCAGGGTTTGAAGGGTGTGGCAAAACGTTACGGGGGTTTTATGAGGAGGGGAGGTCTTTATGACCCGGAGGGCGTGGTAAAGGCACTACAGAAACGTTACGGGGGCTTCATGAGGCGGGTCGGTCAACCTCAGTGGTTGCAGGAGAACAAACGCTATGGAGGCTTCTTAAAACGCTCCCGAGAGGAAGATGAGGCTGAAAATTCATCAGGGATAGAAAAGAGGTATGGTGGATTCATGGGGTTTTAAGCACCCTAGTCCACTTCCTCTCGAGAACCGACATGCTTATAATGTGCTCATGAGTGTTCGTCGTGTCCTTATTGTGATACTGTGATTTACTGTGAATAAGACCATCGTAAAAGTGCATCTGAATTCACCTTTAGGTGTTGTGTAGCAGATTTTACACTGTACGACAACCAGTCCTTTTTTAATCAACTCTACAAATCTGGTCTGCATGAGACATTCATTCTTAAATATGACAGACATTTACTTGTCTTTTACAGAGATGTATATTTTTTTGGGCGGCAGTCTGAATCGTGTCATTTGCTTGAATAAACTGCTCGAAACTGCACCAGACTGTGTGTCTTGAATAGAAATGCTGAAACAGACATCAGTCTTCTCTAAAGTGGTTTGAGCCTTTTGTTAGCCAGCAAAAGCGAGTAGTCTTCTGAATTGTGCTGAGATTATGATGATGTCTCTGGACCAAGTGCGTTTATTTAAAAGTAGTAGTGTCATTGTGTGGTTCATGATGTGAGCTAGCAGCGAGAAGCACTTCTGCTAATGGCGCGACTATCATGAAACTCATACAATCAAGGCAAGGGGGATTCGAATTTGTGCAAGTTTTCACAAAGATCTGTAAGCATGCATGGAAACTTTATCTCTCATAGAAGATCAGGCTTTGTTATACAGATTACATAACATTAACTACACTCTAAAAAATGCTGGGTTAAAAACAACCCAAGTTGGGTTGAAAATGGACAAACCCAGCAGTTGGGTTAAATGTTTGCCCAACCTGCTGGGTAGTTTTAGTAATTATGTCTCTAATTTTTAATTTATAACCTATTTGGGGTTCATTTTAAGCCAGCCATATAGCAATTTTTAAACAATAGTTGGGTTAAATAAAACTGCCCAGCTTGTTGGACAAACATTAAACACAACTGCTGGGTTTGTCCATATTTAACCCAGCTTGGGTTTTTTTTTTTTTTTAACCCAGCATGCTATTAATGTTTATTTTTGAGTGAGCTTTACACATTACATATCTATGCCAAACATCTCTCACCTTTGATCTACAGCATAACATTAACCCTTCAAATGCTAAACAAGATCTCTATGGGGCATTAAATAAAAAGTCTAATGTACGTTTGGTAACGCTTTATTTTACAGTGTCTTTGTTACACATGACACGTACTTACTGTAGTAATAACAGTAAATTATGCATAATTACTAACTAACCCTAAACCAAAAGAAATTTCCAACTTTGATCATTTAAACAAAACTTTCATCTCCAAAATCGGGTCTTGAACACAAGTCACGATGAAGTATCGTCCTGATAATCCTTTGTAAAAGGTGAAGATTTAACCTGGTGTTTATGTAAATAAATGTTCTAAGACCCACCTATTAATTCCCCCACCATAATCAAATGAGCTGTACGTTTTTTTAGTTCACTGTATATAGTGATTCGAGACTAAGGATAAAGGTTTAATTCACTAGTCACATCAAGCAGCCAAGAGACTGTTTTTCTCCCATGTGCGTGTCGTTATTATGGGAGTTTGCGGGTGTCAAATGATTAATGCTTTCATGCATATATGGAGGTATAAATATAATGGACCTTTAAAATATATGGACTTCTATAGAGGTCACTACATTGGACAGCTATTCAAAAAGCATTTTCTTGCATATGCATGGGTTTTGATTGCATAGTTGCACATCAGCCTCTACAGTGGACATCATCCTATGCATTGCATGCCGTTGTATGTTGATTTTTTCCCCTCCAAACCAAGATGGCCGATGACCAGTCCGAAAGTCGCCAAGTTGCTCCGGAATATCCATCCATTCCTTCTATCCTAGGATCTTGAAGGTAAAAAAAAATGTTGTAGCATCAAGCAATATCTAAAGAGTCAGATCACAGTTAAATTTTCCAAGTACTGATTTTAGATTGGGAGAAAATTCTGATTAATCATCTGTTCACTAAAGTGGACATCATGCACCAAAAGCTATATTTCAGCTACAACTAATACTATTACTGTGACTGTTGTCCATCTGCAGTAACTTTTTTGACTGTAAATAAATGTATTTGTGTTATAAGAATGTAATTTGCATTAACATCAATAAAGTAATGTGATTACGTAATGCACGTTACTTGCAATGTGTTACTTAACTCGTAACATCAAAATTACTTGTAATGCATTACTTTACTCGTAACATCAAAAAGTAATCTCATTACATAATGCACATTACTTACAATGCGTTACTTTACTCGTAACATCAAAATTACTTGTAATGCATTACTTTACTCGTAACATCAAAAAGTAATCTCATTACATAATGCACATTACTTACAATGCGTTACTTTACTCGTAACATCAAAATTACTTGTAATGCATTACTTTACTCGTAACATCAAAATGTAATCTAATTACGTAATGCACGTTACTTGCAATGCATTACTTTACTCGTAACATCAAAATGTAATCTAATTACGTAATGCACGTTACTTGCAATGCATTACGTTACTCGTAACATCAAAAAGTAATCTCATTACATAATGCACATTACTTACAATGCGTTACTTTACTCGTAACATCAAAATTACTTGTAATGCATTACTTTACTCGTAACATCAAAATGTAATCTAATTACGTAATGCACGTTACTTGCAATGCATTACTTTACTCGTAACATCAAAATGTAATCTAATTACGTAATGCACGTTACTTGCAATGCATTACGTTACTCGTAACAGCAAAATTACTTGTAATGCATTACTTTACTCGTAACATCAAAATTACTTGTAATGCATTACTTTACTCGTAACATCAAAATGTAATCTAATTACGTAATGCACGTTACTTGCAATGCATTACTTTACTCGTAACATCAAAATGTAATCTAATTACGTAATGCACGTTACTTGCAATGCATTACGTTACTCGTAACAGCAAAATTACTTGTAATGCATTACTTTACTCGTAACATCAAAATGTAATATAATTACGTAATGCACGTTACTTGCAATGCATTACGTTACTCGTAACATCAAAAAGTAATCTGATTACGTAATGCACGTTACTTGCAATGCATTACTTTACTCGTAACATCAAAAAGTAATCTGATTACGTAATGCACGTTACTTGCAATGCATTACTTTACTCGTAACATCAAAATTACTTGTAATGCATTACTTTACTCGTAACATCAAAATGTAATATAATTACGTAATGCACGTTACTTGCAATGCATTACTTTACTCGTAACATCAAAATGACTTGTAATGCATTACTTTACTCGTAACATCAAAATGTAATATAATTACATAATGCACGTTACTTGCAATGCATTACTTTACTCGTAACATCAAAATTACTTGTAATGCATTACTTTACTCGTAACATCAAAATGTAATATAATTACGTAATGCACGTTACTTGCAATGCATTACGTTACTCGTAACATCAAAAAGTAATCTGATTACATAATGCACGTTACTTGCAATGCATTACTTTACTCGTAACATCAAAATTACTTGTAATGCATTACTTTACTCGTAACATCAAAATGTAATATAATTACGTAATGCACGTTACTTGCAATGCATTACGTTACTCGTAACATCAAAAAGTAATCTGATTACGTAATGCACGTTACTTGCAATGCATTACTTTACTCGTAACATCAAAATTACTTGTAATGCATTACTTTACTCGTAACATCAAAATGTAATATAATTACGTAATGCACGTTACTTGCAATGCATTACTTTACTCGTAACATCAAAATTACTTGTAATGCATTACTTTACTCGTAACATCAAAATGTAATATAATTACGTAATGCACGTTACTTGCAATGCATTACGTTACTCGTAACATCAAAAAGTAATCTGATTACGTAATGCACGTTACTTGCAATGCATTACTTTACTCGTAACATCAAAATTACTTGTAATGCATTACTTTACTCGTAACATCAAAATGTAATCTGATTACGTAATGCAAGTTACTTGCAATGCATTACTTTACTCGTAACATCAAAATGTAATCTGATTACGTAATGCAAGTTACTTGCAATGCATTACTTTACTCGTAACATCAAAATGTAATCTGATTACGTAATGCACGTTACTTGCAATGCATTACTTTACTCGTAACATCAAAATTACTTGTAATGCATTACTTTACTCGTAACATCAAAATGTAATCTGATTACGTAATGCAAGTTACTTGCAATGCATTACTTTACTCTTAACATCAAAAAGTAATCTGATTACATAATGCACGTTACTTGCAATGCATTACTTTACTCGTAACATCAAAATTACTTGTAATGCATTACTTGTAACATCAAAAAAGTAATCTGATTACGTAATGCACGTTACTTGCAATGCGTTACTTTACTCGCAACATCAAAAAGTAATCTGATTACGTAATGCAAGTTACTTGCAATGCATTACTTTACTCGTAACATCAAAATGTAATCTAATTACGTAATGCACGTTACTTGCAATGCATTACGTTACTCGTAACATCAAAAAGTAATCTGATTACGTAATGCACGTTACTTGTAATGCATTACGTTACTCGTAACATCAAAAAGTAATCTGATTACGTAATGCATGTTACTTGCAATGCATTACTTTACTCGTAACATCAAAATTACTTGTAATGCATTACTTTACTCGTAACATCAAAATGTAATCTGATTACGTAATGCAAGTTACTTGCAATGCATTACTTTACTCGTAACATCAAAAAGTAATCTGATTACGTAATGCACGTTACTTGCAATGCATTACTTTACTCGTAACATCAAAATTACTTGTAATGCATTACTTGTAACATCAAAAAGTAATCTGATTACGTAATGCACGTTACTTGCAATGCGTTACTTTACTCGTAACATCAAAAAGTAATCTGATTACGTAATGCAAGTTACTTGCAATGCATTACTTTACTCGTAACATCAAAAAGTAATCTCATTACATAATGCACGTTACTTGCAATGCGTTACTTTACTCGTAACATCAAAAAGTAATCTGATTACGTAATGCAAGTTACTTGCAATGCATTACTTTACTCGTAACATCAAAAAGTAATCTGATTACGTAATGCAAGTTACTTGCAATGCGTTACTTTACTCGTAACATCAAAAAATAATAAGTAATCTGATTACATTATGCATGTTACTTGTAATGCATTACCTGGAACACCTGATAGCTAGGTTTTCTCAGAGGAGAGCTGTTAGAAATGTGTCCATCTTAAACATAATCAGAATTAACAGCTAATAAGGGGTAAATCAACATACTCTGGTACAATGGAGGAAGCATCTGATTTGGGTTTCCAGTTTTACCATGTCAGGTTGTAGAGATCTCTGATATCAGATACGTGAAGTTCAACTTGTATGAAGTTACAATATTTTGCATTTATATGTTTTGTATATATTTTATAGTTTTCACATGACTTTATATAATTTTATTGATTGGTTTGTTAAATGCACACAATATTGCTGTGTTATTACTGTATTATGTTTAATACCTTTTCAGTTTAAACCATGAATACATGGACATCTGGAAATATGTTTAAAAAATTACATTTCAAATCTTGTTTTTTCATGCCCTAAGAGCAATAAAAACACGTAGGGGAACAAATATTGACTGAGGTTATCATAATTCATGCATGAAAGGGTTAAACATATGCCGCGCCCATCACATCCTGTCCCGTTAGGACTCTTGGTACACGAATACTGAACTTTGTCATTCGGTAAACACGAAGCGTTATAACTGTGCAGCCAGAGCGAAGGTCGATAACCAAACCACTCGGAGAAAGGCGAAATGATGGTGCAAATCTGTCGTTATATTACTGAGTTTTAATCGAAACGAGTGAGGTAAGACACCAGTAGGGTTGTAGCGCACTAGACAACGAATAAATCCGATCATATGATTTTACATAATTACCTAAATTATTCAACTGTTGCGATATCGACATTGTTGAAAACGTTGAACAAACTGAAAAGTTGAATAAACTCGACTCCAAACGCTTGACCCTTGCGTCTCTAGGATCTATTCGCATCATCATGAACTTTCTCTTGGAGACTCTTCAGGTGCTTTTCATGTTGCTGGTCTACAGCTTAGAAACCCTCGTTCGGTTATTTATACCGGCTCGAAGGAAGAGTGTGTCCGGGGAGATCGTGTTGTTGACCGGGGCGGGCAGCGGCATCGGGCGCCTCATGGCGCTGGAGTTCGCGCGCCTGGACGCGCGCCTTGTGCTGTGGGACATCAACGAGGACGGGAATAAAGAGACCGCGCGTATGATTAAAGAAAAGCACGGAGCGCGAGCGTTCACGTACACCTGCGACTGTAGCGACCGGGAGGAAGTGTATAGAGTCGCAAACCAGGTAGAATATACAATTACACTTCATCACAAAGATATGCAGAACTCATACACGACACTATATAATGGATTTGTAAATTTGAATGTGACTGGTCTTGTCTGTCAGAAATGAAATGTCAGCTACCCGCAGGTGTTTTAAGTTGCATCAACACTTGTAATGACCATAAACATGATGCTTTCCACTCACTGTTTATTTTTAAATGTTTTTGTCACACAACCTTTACCTGTTTCAGCTGAATTTTCTTCATTTTAAGTGCAATCAAAATGGTCAAAAAAATACATAAATAAAATGAACATAATGACTAAGTTCTAACTTTGGCACCTGCTTGATACTTTTGATAGGTTTTTGATTTCAGTGAGTTTAAATTTTGACAGTATAATAAGAACAAGTGTAAATTATGACTGAATCTCTTTGTTTTATTAAGGTAAAGCGTGAGGTTGGTGATGTCACAATTTTGATAAATAATGCAGGGATCGTCACTGGGAAGAAGTTCATGGAATCTCCTGATGCACTCATAGAGAAGTCTATGGAGGTCAATAGTCTGGCACATTTCTGGGTATGTCTTTAATCTATCTATCTATCTATCTATCTATCTATCTATCTATCTATCTATCTATCTATCTATCTATCTATCTATCTGTCTATCTATCGTTCGTTCGTTCGTTGTGTAAAAAAGTTAGGACACCATATTGAAGTCCATGGATTTCTGTATCAGGGCATAATAAAAAATCATCTGGTCCTTGGCAGTTCTTAAAATTTGTAAAATAAAACCTCAGATGAATAACAACACATGACATATCACACTGTGTCATTATTTGTTTAGCAAAAATAAAGCCAAAATGGAAAAGCCTTGGGTGACAAACTTAGGACACCCTAAAGGCAGGAACACACCAAGCCGATCAGGCAGTTTTCTCAGTGTGTTCCGCACCGTCGGCTGAAGTTGGTCCTCATCAGCTTTTTTTTGGCCGATTCGACATGTTGAATCATCTGATCATTCTGAATGGCTGTTCAGCTACTGCCACCTGCTGGTACGGAAAGGCATTTAATCTTACGCAGGCGCAGAACAGACGTGCTACTTGGCCGTCGGCTGTCGAGCGTCGGTTTGGTGTGTCAGGCCAACTTTGGACCCAGACGCTGCTACTCAAAACCTTTGATTAATTGATCACCAGCAAGTGTGATCAACTCTATAAAAGCTGAAGTTCTGGCAGACTTCAGGTGTGTGTTAACACAATGCCAAGGAGGAAAGACATCAGCATTGATCTTAGAGAAGCAATTGTTGCTGCCATCATTTTGAGAAGGGTTACAAGATCATTTCCAAACGATTTGAAGTCCTTCATTCTACAGTGAGCAAGATTATTCACAAGTGTAAGACATTCAAAACAGACCCCAGTCTTCCCAGGAGTGGATGTCCCAGCATATTTACCCTAAGGTCAGGCCATGTAATGCTCATAGAAATTGCAGACAGCCCAAGGGCTACACCTCAGACTCTACAGGCCTCAGTTGATGAAGTTCAAGACAGAACAATTAGAAAAAGACGGGTCAAGCATGGCATGTTCTGAAAGGTTTCCAGGAGAAAGTCTCTTCTCGCTAAAAGAACATGGCAGCATGGCTTAGGTTTGAAAGTTGCTTCTGAACAAACCTCAAGAACAGAGTCCTTTGGACAGATGAGACCAAGCTGGAGAAGTTTGGCCATGATGCACAGCGCCGTGTTTGGTGGAAACTAAACGCAGCATATCAGCACAAACACTTCATACCAAAAGTCAAGCATGCTGGTGGAGGGCTGATGATTGCAGGCTTGTTTTGTAGCCCTGGGCATCTGTCATTGAGTCGAACTCCTCTGTATACCACAGTATTCTAGAGTCAAATGTGAGGACATCCGTCCGACAGCTAAAGCTTGGCCAAAATTGTGTCATGCAACAGGACAATGATCTGAAGATCAGCACCAGAATGGCTGAAAAGAAAAGAATCAAGGTGCTGCAGTGTCCCAGTGAAGTCCAGACCTCATCCCGACTGAAACTCTGTGGCGAGAGCTGTGCACAGACGAATGTCCACAAACCTCAATAAACTGAAGAAACGTTGTAAAGAAGAACGGGCCAGAAAATGATGACTTCAAGTTATTTCTGATAAAAGTGGATCTACAAGCAACTGAATCGTAGAGTGCCTAAAGTTTGTCACCCAAGGCTTTTCCATTTTGGCTTTATTTTTGCTGAACAAATAATGACACAGTGTGATCTGTCTTGTGTTGTTATTCATCCGTGTTTTTGTTTTTTTTTTTTACAAATTTTAAGATGATTTTTATTGTGCCCTGATACAGAAAACCATGGAGTTCAATAGGGTGTCTATCTATCTATCTATCTATCTATCTATCTATCTATCTATCTATCTATCTATCTATCTATCTATCTATCTATCTATCTATCTATCTATCTATCTGTCTGTCTGTCTGTCTGTCTGTCTTTATATCTATCTATCTATCTATCTATCTATCTATCTATCTATCTATCTATCTATCTATCTATCTATCTATCTGTCTGTCTGTCTGTCTGTCTTTATATCTATCTATCTATCTATCTATCTATCTATCTATCTATCTATCTATCTATCTATCTATCTATCTATCTATCTATCTGTCTGTCTGTCTGTCTGTCTGTCTATCTTTATATCTATCTATCTATCTATCTATCTATCTATCTATCTATTCGTCTGTCTATATCTATCTATCTATCTATCTATTCGTCTGTCTATCTATCTATCTATCTATCTATCTGTCTGTCTGTCTGTCTGTCTATCTTTATATCTATCTATCTATCTATCTATCTATCTATCTATCTATCTATCTATCTGTCTGTCTGTCTGTCTGTCTGTCTTTATATCTATCTATCTATCTATCTATCTATCTATCTATCTATCTATCTATCTATCTATCTATCTATCTATCTGTCTGTCTGTCTGTCTGTCTTTATATCTATCTATCTATCTATCTATCTATCTATCTATCTATCTATCTATCTATCTATCTATCTATCTGTCTGTCTGTCTGTCTGTCTGTCTATCTTTATATCTATCTATCTATCTATCTATCTATCTATCTATCTATCTATCTATCTATCTATCTATCTATCTATCTATTCGTCTGTCTATATCTATCTATCTATCTATCTATTCGTCTGTCTATCTATCTATCTATCTATCTATCTGTCTGTCTGTCTGTCTGTCTGTCTTTATATCTATCTATCTATCTATCTATCTATCTATCTATCTATCTATCTATCTATCTGTCTGTCTGTCTGTCTGTCTTTATATCTATCTATCTATCTATCTATCTATCTATCTATCTATCTATCTATCTATCTATCTATCTATCTATCTATCTATCTATCTATCTATCTATCTATCTGTCTGTCTGTCTGTCTGTCTATCTTTATATCTATCTATCTATCTATCTATCTATCTATCTATCTATCTATCTATCTATTCGTCTGTCTATATCTATCTATCTATCTATCTATTCGTCTGTCTATCTATCTATCTATCTATCTATCTATCTATCTATCTATCTGTCTGTCTGTCTGTCTGTCTATCTTTATATCTATCTATCTATCTATCTATCTATCTATCTATCTATCTATCTATCTATCTATCTATCTATCTATTCGTCTGTCTATCTATCTATCTATCTATCTATCTGTCTGTCTGTCTATCTTTATATCTATCTATCTATCTATCTATCTATCTATCTATCTATCTATCTATCTATCTATCTATCTATCTATCTGTCTGTCTATCTATTCGTCTGTCTATCTATCTATCTATCTATCTATCTATCTATCTATCTATCTATCTATCTGTCTGTCTGTCTGTCTGTCTATCTTTATATCTATCTATCTATCTATCTATCTATCTATCTATCTATCTATCTATCTATCTATCTATCTATCTATCTATCTGTCTGTCTATCTATTCGTCTGTCTATCTATCTATCTATCTATCTATCTATCTATCTATCTATCTATCTATCTATCTATCTATCTATCTATCTGTCTGTCTGTCTGTCTGTCTATCTTTATATCTATCTATCTATCTATCTATCTATCTATCTGTCTGTCTGTCTGTCTGTCTGTCTGTCTGTCTGTCTGTCTTTATATCTATCTATCTATCTATCTATCTATCTATCTATCTATCTATCTATCTATCTATCTATCTATCTATCTATCTATCTATCTATCTATCTATCTGTCTGTCTGTCTGTCTATCTTTGTATCTATCTATCTATCTATCTATCTATCTATCTATCTATCTATCTATCTATCTATCTATCTGTCTGTCTGTCTATCTTTGTATCTATCTATCTATCTATCTATCTATCTATCTATCTATCTATCTATCTATCTATCTATCTATCTATCTATCTATCTGTCTGTCTGTCTATCTTTGTATCTATCTATCTATCTATCTATCTATCTATCTATCTATCTATCTGTCTGTCTGTCTGTCTGTCTGTCTGTCTGTCTGTCTGTCTGTCTGTCTTTATATCTATCTATCTATCTATCTATCTATCTATCTATCTATCTATCTATCTATCTGTCTGTCTGTCTTTATATCTATCTATCTATCTATCTATCTATCTATCTATCTATCTATCTATCTATCTATCTATCTATCTATCTATCTATCTACCTTTATATCTATCTATCTTTATATCTATCTATCTATCTATCTATCTATCTATCTATCTATCTATCTATCTATCTATCTATCTATCTATCTATCTATCTATCTATCTATCATCAAGTCATGGTGAACATGGTAGTTTGTATCTCCTCTCAGATGTACAAGGCGTTTCTGCCCGCAATGATCGCTGGTAATCACGGTCATTTGGTCAGCATTGCCAGCTCAGCTGGACTCATTGGAGTGAATGGACTGGCAGGTAGATGTTCTCAGTTACACAACACAAATATCTCACTTAGAAGGAAGTGCGTATTTCACATTACAAATGTGCTTTTGATATTTACAGATTATTGTGCGAGTAAGTTTGCTGCGGTCGGATTTGCTGAATCAATGGCGCTAGAGCTGCTGGCCATGGGCTGTGATGGAGTGAAGACCACCATAGTCTGCCCGTTTTTCATTAACACGGGCATGTTTGAGGGTGCCAAAACAAAGTAAGAAACTGTTTGTCAAATATAAACAGAACCTATTATTCTGTATCGCTCAGAATACACGTTTTTTAATCAAAATGCAACTAACCATATAATCATGCGTTGTTAAGAATATTGCAAAAACAATTCCTATGTTGGGATCATAAAAAATGTCCAATCAAATTCATCTTAGAAATATGACAACATGGACATCCTCCAGGTAAAGATTTGCATTGTGCAGTGAATTAACAGCTTCCATGACCATGAAAACCACTGAAATTCAATGGTCAGATTTCTTATTCAGCTTATCTAATAGTTTTTCTCAGTCGCTTTGGTACATTTCTCAGATCAGAATTGAAATTCTCAAAACTACCTGTTCATTTCTCACATAATTGTGTCACTTGTGCACATCAAAAAAGCAGTTTCTCATTTCTTTGAACAAGTTGCAAATGCTTTGGTACATCCATGCAAATGATTATGTACAATTCTCTGTTGTTTCCTACATTATCAGTTGCTTATGTCATGTTGATCAAAATGTATTATATTGGGTCTCTGTTGAATAGTCTCACCCCCCACAACATTTAGGCACAAGCTCATAGCATAAGTCTTTACATGCAAAATGGTTGAACAAGTTATCATAATATGTCAAGCATATTTCTATACTTTCTATATTTCCATTAGACTTATATTATATTTCCATTCTCTTGCAATTACACTCACACATACACTAAGATGTAACTTATAATTGGCAATAATTGTCATCAAAACTTTAGCCATAGTTTCCATCAGAACGTCCCTCCAGAGTAAACGGTTATATTGAGAACATGACTAAACAATTTGACTGTCTTATCCGTACACAATGACACAAGGACTTTAGGACTTAAGGATTTTGAGTAAGAGAGTGGCTTTTGCAGGTTATCCATGGTGTTTTGCTATTTGTACAAATTGTTTTGAGAAATGCACTTACTGTTTTGCAAATTGTGAGTTTTATTCGAGAAATGTACCAAAGCGACTGAGAAAAACTGTAATAATTTTGCCAGTTTAGGGTCTGTGTAGTTCACTGTAATATTAATACATTTAATTTTAAGGATGTTTTTGTTCACTTTTGTACAGTATTTCACCAGTTGATGTCTACTGTGAAATTTGGGGAACATTTGATTTATCATCTTGGTTATTTTGCCAGTGTAAATTATTTGTCAGTTTCAGTTAGGCCCGTTCATAATGTGTGTGTGTGTGTGTGTTTTGCAGATTTCCTAGACTCATGCCTATTCTTGATCCAGAGTATGCATGTAGGAAAATTGTGGATGCTGTCCGAAGGGAACAGGTTTATCTTTACATGCCTCGAAGCGTCTACATCGCCATTGCTTTGAAGAAGTAGGTCATGCTGGACCTCAGTGTTAAAGATCTATTTTCATTTCATATTTCACAGTTATAAAACACACATTAGCTCTGTTTCCATCCACCTATGTTTATGCACATTTTGGGATATTGCATGAAAAACTGTGGATGGAAACACCAAGATGCGCATAAATTCTAAAAATGTGCATAAGAAATGTGTGTGCTGAATTGATGTGACAACAATGGAAACACATTTACCAAATAACTCAAAAAACTCAGGTGACTTTGCCTCAGCAGAGGCTGTGATTGGATAACCGATCATTATTGTGTTAGTTGAGAAAAGCATTGAATAGACTTCACAAAAAGTAACTTTAAAAGACATATTTAGGTATATTTACACAAGGTGGAATGAATATGAATAAAAAAATGAAATTATAATCTAAATATGAAGCTAAAACCAACAGTAGATGGCGGCAAATCACTGTATTACTGAGTGAGTCATTGAATCATTCATTCAACTGATTCATTCAGGATGAAGCAAGTGGCCTTCTTTATGAATCAATGACTCACTAGATTCGTTAAAAACAGACACGTGTGAGACTCAGTGAAGCAGAAATATCTGTTTGCTTTCTTATTCTCAAATTAAAAGTCTTGTTTGTGTGTTTAGTTATTTCGGTGTGCATGTATAACAGCTGCTTTCTCTGTCACACAGTTGTTTACCCACTAAAGTCGGCGTGCTGCTTGGTGAATATCTCGGAGCCTTCAACTTCATGGCTAAGTTCAAAGGTCATGGGAAAAAGAGCAATTAATTTTCCACCATTAGAGACAACCGGTGGACTGTTGGGAGAAGGAAACGAAGCAGAGCTGCCGGGAGCGATGGAAGAGTTACACATTAAACAAGCATGAAAAATTAGAGACATGGTTAAAACTGACCAATTTGCACTTCTTACATTCAGCACTTCCGTTTTAACTATTACAGTGAAGCAGTTTCTGTTTTTAATAATACCAACGTTAAGCCTCTTTAGCCGTTTACATTTAATTTGCACCCAAGAAAACATTATGATGAAGAAAAACTGACTCTGACTTTAGAAGTTAAATATTGTTTCTCTGTTGGTTTTTTAACATCTTCTTGACCAGATGTGAATTACCTTTTTTAATGACTCACTTAATGACTGATTGATTGTATAATGAAAGCTGGTTATTTGGTACATTATTTTTTAGCCTACTAATAAATCTGTGTTAATTATAATATTGTGTGCTTTTTTTAATCTATACACTTGTATAAATACATCAGCTCCACAAAAACAGTAAAACACGCACAGGATTTATGTAATTGTGGTGTATTAGTACTGGGAGCTTCGAATCATTTGTTTCGAACCAGTGTTTCGGATGCCAAAGTCACGTGATTTCAGTAAACGTTGCTTTACGTCATAACTGTTTCGAAATGTCAATGATTCGCCGCTAGGGGCGATGAACTCTGTGAACCCATGAACCAGTGTCTATATAAATGATTTACACATTTGTAGACATTTAATGACACATTTAATAAAAAATAAGAGTTGTAGTTAAAAGTCTCTTACTGGTCTGATTAACCAAACTCTCCACAAAACAAAAGTATTATTTAAATAGGTTTTGATTTCATAATGACTAGTTGTGCACTTGAGTGAAACAAGATATCAGTGAGTCCAATGAGGGACACAAAAGGATTCATATTGTCTATACGTAGGAGAAATTATATAAAAATATATATTTCAAACTTCTAAATGTGTGCCAGTGCTGTATTTGTTGTGAGCAGTGCGCCCCCATGTGGACACACCAATATCTACAGCCAACCACAAGTGCACTGGTTATGATGCTTTTAATTACCAGCATTAAGCTTTTACATTTCATTTTTGTCTTCTTTTTTTTTATCATTTTGGCAATTATAACATTCACTGACATCGTAAACGTGACACATTTTAATGCTTTTAAATTTAGTGGTTTTGCAAATGCATCTAAGTGAAAAAATAGTCCAACTCTAACCAAACGCGATGCAAATCAATCAAAAATCATAGCCAATCAGAAGAGCGTGTAGGCGGAGTCTCGTATATAGGCCTATGAACATTATTAAAAATACATACTGAGTGTCTGAAACAATTTTTGTGATAGAATACACTTGTTTGTTCACAGTTTGAACGTTGTTTCCTTTCATTTATTTTCATTATCCATCGCCTCTTTCAGTAAAGTTCTCACAAAATGGTTCAAACTCACATTAGATGCTTTTATCATTAAATTAAGCACAAAATCAGTGAAAATTATAATGAATTTAAACACATTTACAAAGAGCTCAAAAGAAAACACGTGACGCTTACTCATTTTAAAATCTTTATATTAATTTAAATGCAAAGTTGTCTTAATTGTCAGTTCATTTATTTATTTGACTGTGAATTATTATAATTCACATAATATAAATAAATTAAAAGGCAGGAAATTTTGTCTCAAGTTTTTCTTTCACTATAAACTGCTACATATAAGGGGAGTGGCTTAATTGCATCAGAAACGTCACTTTGTTCGCAGCCGATTGGTCCAGTTTGGGTTCGCAATCTCTAACCCAAAACCGCCAAATTTCAACCCCCTGCCAAATTATTCCCCCCTCATTGAAGTCTCTTCCTGATGACCTAATCCCAACCCCGCCCCTAATCCTAACCCCTCCCCCACACCTACTCCTAAACCTCCCAATACTAGGGGGTAATAATAATCTGGCAGGGGGTCGAAATTCAGCACAACACCGGATCAGGTGACCCTTAAAACTTCCAGCAGGCCTCTGGAAGGCACATTTCAAAGTATAATAACAGGCTGTATGTGAACTTGGCACGTTTCTTAAATCTCTGCAAATATATTACAATATTTTTATGCTGTAGTATCACTCAATTTCTGACATTATATTTCAGCTGTTTAACCATTTTTATCCCTTGCCCCAGTCGCTTTTGGCTTTCATGATGACAACAAGTGACGTACTCGAAGCTGTTCATGTCCTCCGACTGTTGAATTATGCGGGTTATATTGTTATAAATTTAATAAAACCTTACAGATTTCCATATCACTGCAATGTTGAATTAAATCATCAACTTGCAACTATAAATATAGGCTATCCAGCTTTTTCCTCATGCATACAGTACAGTCGAAGTGATATATACACTATCATCAACATTTGTAAACATTCATATGGTCCAGCTCTAAACTGATGAATGTGGACAATCAGGCATTAACATCACGAATTTCTGTGTCTATAAAATAAACTTGACACGACACCCACTCGTATTCAAAATGCGTTCACTTGTGAATAAGTGAACACACATTAAATTAGGCTGTAATTACAGTATCATACACAGAATTGCTGAAATGATACAGTCACACATTAAATTGTCCTCTTTCCCCACAGAACTGAATCCAGAGGGATGGATTAAAGTGTTGAGTCAGTAGGGCTTCCCTCCGAGGGCTGTGAGGATCTGCTCTCGCTCCTCAGCGGTCGGCATATCCGGCTTCACTCCGTCACGCCTCCGCTGCAGCATCACGGCATGCTGAATACAGGAAACCATGTTTATTTCTATGGGACTTTTCACACACACAAACACACACACACAAACTTTAAAAACCAATTAACCACCAAATTCGGCTCAGACCTTCAGACTGTTCTGACTCGGGTTGCTTTATCATTTCTAACGGATCCGACTTACGGAAATTCCATGCCAGCCATTGGTTAAAACATGCTGAGAACAAGCGAATTCATGTTACCATGTTGTAAGACATGTTAACAACATGCTAATTATTGCTAAAAACATGCTAATTCATGCTAGGATCATGCTAACAGCCTGAAAAAACATGTTAACAACATAATTCATACTAACAATGTGTTAAAAAAGGTTTGCAGCATGCTAGGATCATGTTAGCAATGTGCTAAAACATGCTAGCAACTTGGTAAAACATTAAAAATATAAGTAGTGCTAACAATGTGTTAAAACATGTTAGCAGCGTGTTAACGTGTTAACAGCATGCTAAAACATGCTAGCAACATAACACAGCAATGAGTTAAAACTAGGATCATGTTAATGTGTTAAATACATTAGCAAAATTCTAAAACACGGATCATGCTAACAACTTGGTAAAACATTTTAGAAAAACATGCTAATTCATGATAGCAATGTGTTAAAACGTTAACAGTGTTCATGCTAAAACACACTATGATCATGTTAGCAACTTGGTAAAACATGTTAGAAACACGCCAATTCATGTTAGCAATGTTAAAACATGCTAACAACCTGATGAAACAAAATCAATGAGTTAAAAACAGGTTTGCAACATGCTAGCAATGTGCTAAACACATTAGCAAAATGTTAAAACACAATAGGATCTTGGTACTGAAGTACCGTTACTCTACTCTAATAGCAGCTTCCGTTTCATTCCGACCTTAAACAGGATCACATTCAAGGTGGGATTAATGCTGCTTGTCAAAACAGCATAACAGAAAGTTTAAACAGGTCATAAAATGAAGAATCTGCCACCCTAAAGATCCCAGCATTACCAAAGCGTGGCTGATGTTTACTTTTAATGAAGTGCCCGAAGGGGCGGCCCAGAAAGAAGCTAATACAATGGAACCGTGGAATAGAATTATTAATTAATTATTTACATTAAGTTCCTGTCTGAACTGATCTTGGACCAGTCTGTGCAGCATGACTGAAGCCCAGTTTGGAGCTCTTTGTGTGGCAGTCAAAAATGACAAAAATTTATTTACTTTTTATTTCAGTCAAATGAATGAACTGTATTTTAGTTTGAATTTTTTTTTTTTATTTAATATTTTGTATTTTTAGGTGATTTTATGCTACTAAATTATATTTATGCAGTAGTTATTTCCTGTTAATCACTTTTTTGAGCATAAATGAAATTTCCAACTAAAACTGTCACAAATCTTAAATGTTTTGGATCACAGATTGAGGTTTGGTCTCTTTTTAAAGATGACACTTGACAAATTGCTGAAGTAGTTATAAAAAATAAAATAAAAAATAAAAAAGTTATAGTGGTTTAAGTTCATTGTTATGAAAAATGCACAAAAATTTTCCAAAACATGTTTTACTCTAAAACTGCAAGAAAAGTCAAAGCCATAAATCTAGTTATGTTTCAAATTTGAGGTTATCTCAAAAAAAAAAACTTTCAGTAAGATTTTGTTTGGGTGAGTACCAAACTTAATTGTTTTTGCTCAAAAAAGTGGCACATGAATTACTGTATATAGTGCGATCGTTCACAAGCGCGCTACAAAAGTGTGATAAGATTTGTACAATGCCGATGATATAATGTGCGACCCATATGAATTCTGTCTAGAATTCACTACTTTAAAACGCTATGGAGAAAGTCAAACATGATCTAAAGCAGCCACATAATCAAAAAAGACTGATGAAAAGAAGAGAAAACATCATAAATTAGAAAGCTTTTTAAATTACACACGACCATTCTTACTAGAATTGATCACGATTTATTGTATCTTTTGTGGTAAATTTTGACTAACTTGTAAAAATTAAATATATAATTAAAATATAATGAAAAATATATATAAAATACACCATATATCTAATGTAAACAAGGGTATGTTATCAACCAACTCTGCATGTGTGGAAGACTACGAAAGATTATTTTACAAAAATAAATAAACCTGACCTGGGACCCCGCTAAAACAGTTCACCCCAATGTTTAAACCAAATCTACACCCTTCCATACAAGGCAAATTTTTGCATACCTTTATTTCATAATGGTACATTTCTCTACAGAACATGGTTATGAAATGGTTAAATTATGCCTGGTTCAGACCACACATATTTTTGTCTGTTATGCTAGTCACCGTCAGATTATGCGACTTTGACTTTTAAATTCTTGCCATGTCGTGGAAAAGTAACATGTCAGACTACACGTTGCTTCCGATATTATAGAGACGGCGGAACTAGTGACTGACCAGAGTGTAAACAAACAATGGCTACCCGACACCCATTGTCATTTACGAATCACCAAAAGGGATTGTGCCGATTATCGGGCTGATATTGTGTAGTCTGAACCCAGCATTAGAAAGTCACGGTATACTTACCCAGTACTTCCTGCAGTTTTTATACTTCATGAAGTATGCAGAACACTTGCTCTTGTCATAGTTGTATGCATCCAAACATTTCTGAGAACCATCACTCTCCTATGCCAATGCACACAGACAGAGGACAGAAAGTTTCAAAATACAAATCCAATTTTAAAGAACATCATGATAATGCAAAACTTTGTGTCATTTTTAAATGTATTCAGACAGAAAGCATTTATATATATATTGTTTACATGGTAAATCTAACATGTTATTTAACCACAGCTGACCTCAATGCATGGGTTGATATCCTCATTCCGAACTTTCCGCACACTTGATTTGCTAGCCATCCTCTACCTGCATCGGTGTCGAAGCTGAAACGTCAGTCACACAAGGAATTGGGGATTTTTTTTTTTTTTTTTTCAGTTTCATAATGAACAGAATATATATTTAAACTTCTCATAAAAACATAAAAGGTCTTTAACATTGTGTTTTGCGCCATTGCTTTGGCAAAGTATCTGTCAAATGAACTGAAACCAGTTATTCGGAGCGTGTATCAAACTGCTAAAGTCATGTGATTTCAATAAACGAGGCTTTGTTACGTCGTATACAAAGTAAAAAAAAAAAAAAAAAAAATATGTTAACATATGAACCAGTGTCATATATATATATATATATATATATATATATATATTTTTTTTTTTTTTTTTTTTTTTTTTTACCTGATCTCAGATCACTTTTATACATTTGTAGAAATTTAATGACACATTTGTATAATAAAAACAATGAAGAGTTACAGTTAAAAATGTCTTGCTCTCCATAAAACAAATAAAACAAGCCCTACAATTTAAAGGTACACTATGTAGATATTATTATAGTCAATATTTATCACGCTATTCAATCACAATTAAATGGGGAGGGAAATGCTAAAACTGCTCATGATTTGCATCTTCATGGTTTTCTGATGCCAGTTAATGATCACATGGCATGCAGATAAAAGTTCTTTATCTTTTTAGCAAGCTTTAATTTGATTTAATTTCCAAATTCATTATATACAGGGCTGCACAAGATTGCCAAAAATGTATATTGCAATTATTTTGTCTTGTGTGATTTCTATTTGAACTGTGATATGATAAGCTCATATGAAAACTATATATTTTAATTGTGCAGCCTTATTTCTTTACTTTAATTTTACATTCAATTACTTTCATAAGCTCACAAAACTTCTGCAGTTCCCTCACGAACCCCTAGGGGAAACCCTGGTCTAGAGAAAACGTGGCTGGCTATACTATGAAGAAGAAGGTCAAATACTCATTCGAGATTTCTTCAACATTTCTTGAAGGGAACCAGGATGCAAGGACGTTAAAAAAAAAAAAAAAGAGTCATAATGAAGTTTTTATCTGGTTCCAGCGAATGCTGCACAGAAGAATTTAGAATATTTTCCAACAATGCAAATACTGTGGAAAAAATATAGTAAAACATCCACATATATTTTTATTGATTGTGGTAATGTATTTTTTGCGCAAATAAATGAATAACGAGATGACAAAGTATTAATGCGGCAATTTAAATGGCATCAGTACTTTCCGTCATCATCGCAAACCTACTATATGCACTCGTTACTTATAATGCACACGAATTCAGATCTCCACGACCTTTATCAAAGCTAAACTGGTTCAGTTCAGCAGTTGTGAGGCTATCGCACATACTAAACGACTCAAAATTAAAAACAAAAAATACTTAAATCGCTTCGAAACAACCACTAACCTCCTCAGTCATTCAAACTAGTGGAGAGAAGACCGGTGACATTAGCCCGGCTGAATGTAACGTAACACATAGCGTCTACAATTTCTATCAGCAAATTACAAATAAGCTGTGCTTGTCTCAAAACTATGAGTTTAACGTTACAAGTACTTACATTTTTGCGTGTCGCACAAAAACACTCAACCTTCCCTCATGTCATGTCAGCGCAGAGTATAGCGTATGTCACAACAACACAACGTAACCTAACTATTTGTAGGTGATTGACAGGCATCGATGGCCAATCAAACTGCGAGTCGGAACGCGTCACCGGTAACGGTCGCAAGAATTGTCACCTCTTTCATCCAATGGGATGAGGAAGATAACTCTTTTACCCTCCTGTTGATTAAACAGATATTTAACGAAGTCGCAGCGATTGACAGAATCCCCGACGAGTCCTAAATTTTAGATTTTCTGAAAGTGAAATTAAGTGGCGGTGAAATCTGAAAGTGACAGTTTGTTACACAAATCACGAGCGCGAGGAAGGAGGGCGTCGAGGTGGGCGTGGCCAACGCTTGGGTTGGTTGCATCGCAGCGCATACACAATGGCTGCTGGAAAGAGGGGAAAGCAAACAATTTTTAGGCCCGCCGCGTCTAGCAAAAAATATGAGAAAAAAATTATTAAAAATCCGGGAAATAGTTGAAAGTCAAGAAAAATACCCTAGAAAGGATGTTAACGCTCCTACGGTGAGTTTTACGCATATTAAGAAAATTGTTACGGCGTTCTTTAATTAAAATATCGGGGTTATTCAAATTATGAGAGAGGGGTGAGCTAGAGGGAAAAAAAGTTTTGTGTTAATCAGCGCCCAGTCTGGAACTTAAGAGAAAAGCAACGAAAGACTGAATTATGTAGAAAATCGAACATTATTCTGTTGTTGTTTCTGTCAAGTCACGTTGCGCGCGGACGAATGTCAATAAACAGAGAAACGCGTGTAGTTGTAAAAAGTTGAAAAAAAGTTTTTAAAATTTGTTTTCTCTCACTATAATAACGACTGGATCGCGTAGCGAACTAATGCGCATTTAAATACTAAAAAAATACACTGCGCAAAAAAAATGACACGAAATGAACGCGTTTGTGATAGAAGCACCTTTCCACGTTCGTAAACGCGGAATTTAATAAACAAGCTGTTTAGTTCTGTTTAACTTTGACATGGTGCACAAAGTTAGTCCCAGTCAGTGTGTTTATTGACTATATAGCTAATATTAGGGCTGTCAGTGATTCATACAAAGTTGCACTGTGGGTCACTATAGGAAGAGAAGCTGCTTGTCAATATCGCAAACAACCAAAATGGTGGGAGAAGTGAAGGGGGACTAATTAGGAGATGCTGAGCTGAGCTCATCTGTCCAGAATCATTCTGCTCCCAGAGAAAGTCCCACTGAGATCAGGATGTGATAGGTGGATATTAAATCTTAAAGGACAGAATGCGTTAGTAAGAGTTTGATTTCACTGCTGACACTGACTGAGAGGTCAGTGGATAATATCACAGTTGTTGGTTGTTAGGACGCGGGGTGCGGTGCGTTTCTGCACAATCTCAGCCAAGATTTACTTGCAATCAATAGTTTCATAAGTGACGCGTGCATGTAATGATGGCGCGCGTGCGGCATTGTGCGCAAAACACCTATAGAACGCGCATGAGTATGTATATATATGGGGAAGGTTAAGATTCCCCATCTGGGGTAGTTATAAGGACCTCCATCGTTTTTTTTTTTTTTGTGTGTGTTTTTTTTTTGCTCCTGGATGTTCTTTTTTGAGCAGCCTTTGAGCTGAAGGGGGTCATCGGGTTTACCGCGCAGTTGTTATGGATGTTCTGTTGCTGCTGGTTTAAATGTGACTGGAAGAAAGTCCGGAGTCCTTCAGAAAACGTCAGACCTTTCCGCGTATGTGTTTTGGAGCGCGAAGAACTGCATGGATCAGTTTCGCAGAAGAAAAGCTAAAGATTTAGCGTTCTAACAGGCTCTTATCTGTGGCTAATGTCTACTTTAAAACTGAGTTTCGGTAGGAAGTCAAAAAGGTTGGGACTGCGTAAAAAAAAAAAAGTCAGTAAAAATAGGGCACAGTGTACTGTATAAATATGAAGGAATTTTCCGTAGTCTATTAGTTTTTTACAGGTGTTTCACCTGTATTTTGAATTATGCATTGCATGTTTTATGGTTAAATTTACCGGATAAAATCCTGGCAGAAAATGTTTTTATTTTGTACAGATTTGGTGCAGCAATATGATTTTGAAGCTTATTTCATCATGTCTTTATTTTTGTTTGCTTAATTTTTTGCTGGGAACTAAATGTTTTATTTGCTATCATAATCATAATATTTGCTTTAAGGTTTAAACTGTTCAATCACAGTTTAATTCTGATGGTTCTTTCTGTTGCATGGCTTATTTATTACTGAAATGCATGAAAAATATGTGTAACTGAATGATGAAAGAGCTGATTAGTTGTTGGGTTAAATGTTTGCCCAACCTGCTGGGTAGTTTTATTTAATTCAACTATTGTTTAAAGATTACTGTATTTCTTACTTAAAATGAACCAAAAATATGCTGGAAATGAACATTTATTAAAGTTTATTTATTAATGAACATTTTCTTACAGTTTAATGAATAATAATTAAAAAAATAAACTGCTTATTAAATCAAATTGCTTATTAATAAATGTTCACTTTTTGATTATTATTGTTGCCTTTAGTAATTATGTCTGTTTTTTAATTTCCAACATATTTTGGGTTCATTTTAAGCCAGCCATATAGTCATTTTTAAACAATAGTTGACTTAAATAAAAACTACCCAGCATTTAACCCAATCGCTGGGTTTGACCATTTTCAACCCAGCTTGGGTTGTTTTTAACCCAGCATTTTTTAGAGTGTATATATATAAAACTGCAGTTACAGGTCTGAAATGTTTAAAAATGTAAGAATATTTTGCACAAAGTATTTTAATTTTGTACCTAAGTATATTTTGCCATTTAATAAGTGAGCATTACCAAAATTTTAAGTAATTTTAATACATACAGTATTTTCTTAAATCATAGAAAAGAAAGAGCTGATTAGATGTTAAAAGGCATAAAATGATGAAATAATTGGTTTAAAAATGTTTTATTTATTTATTTTCCTGAGAATATTTAAATATTTACAGAGATATAAAAGCATCTAATCCAGAATGGAACAGTTATAAAGGAAAAGTGTGAGAGAAAACATAATTAAACATTCCAACTTTAAATTGGCATTTGCTCTTTGACTTTTCATTGCAAATATTCGGCTGGTAAATGAGGGATTTGTATAGCATTAAAACACTTGGGAGATTGAGCTGGTCGAACTTTTGTGAGTTTTTGAGATAAATGAAACAAAAAGGTGTGAAAACGATCATAAACTCCTAAGGCTTTGAAAACAGGAAGGCATCAGTGCGAAACACATAGTAAAGAAGTGCAGCTGAGGTTATTAATGAGTTTTACTAAAGAAAACGATCCATGAAAACGACTAAAAACGCTGTTCTGCTGCCAGGCCAGTAGATGGCGATGTCACTTTGTGAAGAAACATTATTCGCCTATAGCCTGAACACGTAATAAATGGCATCACTGTTTTCACAAATTCGTGTTTTTGGAGGTGATAACATATCGTTTTCAGAAACCTGCACTTTGAAACCCGTTTTCAAAAGTTTGCATTTTCAGGCCCCCAAAATGCCATTGTCGTGTAAATAAACGGCCAAAACGCATAAAAAGTTTTAAGTTTTTAGTTGAAAACAGTATTGTGTAAACGGCCTCTATATGGGGGTTTTCACGCTCATGCATTTTTAGTTGTTTTGGCGGATCTGTGTGAACGGGGATTGTTTTGTCAACGGTGTCGTCTGTACACAAAAAATGAAAATGAAAAACTTTTCCATTTTAGTAAATCATTGTTGTGTAAACGTTGAGCCTGAAAGAATAACATTAAAAAAACAGAGCAACATTATATTCGCTATTAGACTGTGCAAATATTCCACTGACAGCCTTTAGCTCAGTTGAGTAAAGAAGCTTCTCCTGTTACATGATTATTCGTACACTCTGATATCCTGTGTTGTTTTGTATGCTATGTTAGGTGTGCATTATTATTATCAAAGACTAGGGACTTTGTTATTATTCACTGATTGTGCTAATTCATGCTAGCAACATGTTAAAACAGATGGAGCCCCGGACAAATCGTGCACATGATTCACTATTTCGTTCCCTCGATGTATAAATTATGTGCATGATTTTTAAATCGGGAATGAATTAGTTAGTCAGTCGTGTGCACAATTACATTTTTTTCTTGCATGTCATGTGCGGGGCTCCATAAAAACAGGCTACTAGCAATGTGAGAATTCATGCTAGAAACATGTTAGCAGTGTGTTAAATCATGCTAGCAAACATGTTATAACATGCTAGCAATGTGCTAAATCATGCTAGTAGCATATTAAAATATCCTACCAGTGTGTTAAACAATGCTAGCAACATGTTAAAACATGTTAGAAATGTGCTAAGTCATGTTAGAAACATGCTAGCAATGTGCTAAATCATGCTAAACATGTTAAAACATCTTAGCAGTGTGTTAAACCATGCTAGCAACATGTTAAAACATAGGCTACTAGCAATGTGCTAATTCATAGTGTACTAAATAATGCTAGTAACATGTTATACCATGTTAGAATTGATAAATTTTGTTAGCAACATGAAGAAATGTGCTAATTCATGTTAGAAACATGCTAGCAATGTGCTAAATAATGCTAGTACCATATTAAAACATCGTACCTGTGTGTTAAATCATGCTAGCAACATGTTAAAACATGCTAGCAATGTGTTAATTCATGTTAGAAGCATGTTAGCAAAGTGTTAAATCATGTTAGAAATGTTAAAACATCTTAGCAGCGTGTTAAACCATGCTAGCAACATGTTAAATCATGCTCGCAATGTGCTAATTCATGCTATAAACATGTTAGCAATGTGTTAAATCATACTAGCAATGTGTTCATTCATTCTAGAAACTTGTTAGCAATGTAATAGATGTTATGTTAAAATGTGTTAGCAATGTGTTAGAACATGTTAACATTTTATTGTCTTCTTTGAAAATAAAATCTTCAAACTTCAAGCTTTTCAAAGAAAGGTTATCAACCTTTACTCGTCTAGTTTTAGCTAAAGTTGTTCAAGGTCATCATGGGTTTTTTGGCAATCTGTAAAGATTCTTTTGTAATGTTTGTTTCTGTCGCTATCTTTTTTTCAGGGCCTTGCGTCTCTGCTGTGTTGATTTGGGCTTTTACGCGCTCTCTGTGCTGGGACGTATCACTCGTGTCCTCCGCATGGCTTGCTGTCGCTAGGTTGCCATGGCAACAGTACCTCCCAACGACTGCCCCGGCACGGCAGAACACTGTCGAGTGAGGAAGAGGAGAGTCGAGGGGAAAGTGAGGAAGAACTTCTCCTGTCAGTTGTGCGAGAAGGCCTTCAACAGTTTGGAGAAGCTGAAGGTCCATTCGTACTCCCACACAGGGGAAAGGCCGTATCGCTGCACACACACTGACTGCACCAAGGCCTTCGTCTCCAAGTATAAACTCCTACGGTAGGTACTCGTACTGTCACAAACCATTAAAAGGCCCATCATAGGTCTCAGATGTGAACCCACTCTCTCTGTCTCAATCTGACTGTGATTATAAAGTAAAATATTCATAGATCATTATATTTTGATGGTCCTGGAACAGCATTCTGTCCTACATATTAATCTTATCTTAATCGATAAACTTGGGCTCACAATGCTTTTTGGAAATGCAGCCCTTAACGATTCATTGGTGAATTGGACTGCTCCAATTGCATCTCTTTCAGAGCGAGTCTCCAGTCAACTTACTGATTCATATGATTTGGTCAGACTTATTCAAATGATTCGATCAGAGCTAGTCTCCAGTCAACAACTCACTGATTCAAATGTTTCATTCAGGGCGAATCTCCAGTCAACAACTCACTGATTCAAATGATTTGGTCAGGGCGAGTCTCCAGTCAACAACTCACTGATTCAAATGATCCAGTCAGAGCGAGTCTTCAGTCATGAACTCACTGATTCAAATCATCAAGTCAGGGGTGCGTTTCCCAAAGCCAACTGTGGTCGCAAGTTCTGTCATTACCAATAGAGTTCAATGGAATTTGCAACCATAGTTAACAATGCTTTTAGGCAACGCATCCCAGAATGAGTCTCCAGTCAATAACTCACTGATTCGAATGATTCAGTCGGAGCAATTCGCCCGTCAACAACTCTTGATTCAAATGATTTGGTCAGAGTGAGTTTCCAGTCAACATCTCGCTGATTCAAATGATTCAATTAGAGCAAGTCTCCAGTCAATTACTCACTGATTCAAATGATGTGGTCAGAGTGAGTCTTCAGTCAACAACTCAGTGAGTCTAATGATTTGTTCAAATCGCGAGTATCCAGTCAACTACTTACTGATTCAAACGATTCGATCAGAGAGAGTCTTCAGTCAACTACTCACTGATTCAAATGATTCGGTTAGAGGGAGTCTCCAGTCAACAACTCACTGATTCAAATGATTCGGTCAGAGCGAGTCTTCAGTCAACAGCTCACTGATTCAAATGATTCGGGCAGAGCGAGTCTTCAGTCAACAATTCACTGATTCAAATGATTCGGTCAGAGCGAGTATCCAGTCAACTACTCACTGATTCAAATGATTCGTGCAGAGCGAGTCTTCAGTCAACAACTCACTGATTCAAATGATTCGGTCAGAGCGAGTATCCAGTCAACTACTCACTTATTCAAATGATTCGGGCAGAGCGAGTCTTCAGTCAACAACTCACTGATTCAAATGATTCGGTCAGAGCGAGTATCCAGTCAACTACTCACTGATTCAAATGATTCGGGCAGAGCGAGTCTTCAGTGAACAACTCACTGATTCAAATGATTCGGTCAGAGCGAGTATCCAGTCAACTACTCACTGATTCAAATGATTCGGGCAGAGCGAGTCTTCAGTCAACAACTCACTGATTCAAATGATTCGGTCAGAGCGAGTATCCAGTCAACTATTCACTGATTCAAATGATTAGGTCAGAGCGAGTATCCAGTCAACTACTCACTGATTCAAATGATTCGGTCAGAGCGAGTCCCCAGTCAACTACTCACTTATTCAAATGATTCGGGCAGAGCGAGTCTTCAGTCAACAACTCACTGATTCAAATGATTCGGTCAGAGCGAGTATCCAGTCAACAGCTCACTGATTCAAATGATTCGGGCAGAGCGAGTCTTCAGTCAACAATTCACTGATTCAAATGATTCGGTCAGAGCGAGTATCCAGTCAACTACTCACTGATTCAAATGATTCGTGCAGAGCGAGTCTTCAGTCAACAACTCACTGATTCAAATGATTCGGTCAGAGCGAGTATCCAGTCAACTACTCACTTATTCAAATGATTCGGGCAGAGCGAGTCTTCAGTCAACAACTCACTGATTCAAATGATTCGGTCAGAGCGAGTATCCAGTCAACTACTCACTGATTCAAATGATTCGGGCAGAGCGAGTCTTCAGTGAACAACTCACTGATTCAAATGATTCGGTCAGAGCGAGTATCCAGTCAACTACTCACTGATTCAAATGATTCGGGCAGAGCGAGTCTTCAGTCAACAACTCACTGATTCAAATGATTCGGTCAGAGCGAGTATCCAGTCAACTATTCACTGATTCAAATGATTAGGTCAGAGCGAGTATCCAGTCAACTACTCACTGATTCAAATGATTCGGTCAGAGCGAGTCCCCAGTCAACTACTCACTTATTCAAATGATTCGGGCAGAGCGAGTCTTCAGTCAACAACTCACTGATTCAAATGATTCGGTCAGAGCGAGTATCCAGTCAACTACTCACTGATTCAAATGATTCGGGCAGAGCGAGTCTTCAGTCAACAACTCACTGATTCAAATGATTCGGTCAGAGCGAGTATCCAGTCAACTATTCACTGATTCAAATGATTAGGTCAGAGCGAGTATCCAGTCAACTACTCACTGATTCAAATGATTCGGGCAGAGCGAGTCTTCAGTCAACAACTCACTGATTCAAATGATTCGGTCAGAGCGAGTATCCAGTCAACTATTCACTGATTCAAATGATTAGGTCAGAGCGAGTATCCAGTCAACTACTCTCTGATTCAAATTATTCGGTCAGAGCGAGTCCCCAGTCAATAACTCACTGATTCAAATGATTCAGTCAAAACAAGTCTCAAGTCAACAGGCTTGTTCGATTTGAAGCTGCGCTGCACTGTCTGATCAGTGTATGACATCAAAGTACCACAATAGTGATTAGAGAGCAGATGGCTCTGTATGCATTTGAATCGCTCTCACGGTACGTTGATGTCATACACAAATCGGTCTGTGCAGCGCAGCTTCAAGTCGTACAAGCCTAATAACATACTGATTCAAATGATTCATTCAGAGTGAGTCTCCAGTCAACAACTCACTGATTCAAATGATTGGGTCAGAGCGAGTCTCTAGTTCACAGTTCCCTGAATTCACAAGTCTGACTCAAAATGACATTTTGATATTTTGTCTTTTGGTTATAAAAACATAAAAAATTCAAATCTACATTTTGATTTTAAAAAGTTTATTATAAAAACGTATATTTTTTCCCCCAAAATGAAATAAATCCATGACAATTTTTTTTCAAAATGTAATTAATCCATCAATATAAAAGTTATTTTTCAAATTGAAAATATACAACAAAGTAAGTTGATTCACATATATGACAGAGTTTAAACTTTGCCAATATTTATCTTATATACAGGCATTTGACTAAAAATGCATTCAGTCTTCCTCCCAAAATGAATTCAACGGGTCATCTTGTTAATGTTATAAATTAATTATTTGTCATTACCGATTAAAAAGTATCTGGCGCCAACGCACGGTTAAATAAACACATTTGCCGAAAAAGGAGACTGGGGTTTGTCGCGTTTTGGAAAGAAAGGGAAAAATATGACAGAATAACACGACGGATATCACATTTTGCGCAAAATTAATAAATAGCTTTTCAATACCGACCAGATACAATACTGATTTTGGCGGAAACTCAGTTTTTTGAAAATGGCGTTTATCGCGTTTTGGAACCAAACTCTTCATTTGTTAACACATATTTTGCCTATATATGTGTGTGTGTGTGTGTGTGTGTGTACATTAATGATTGAATAATTGATTGAAAGGGATGTTAATGCCCCAAAATGCGAAAATCACATTAACCCTTTCCCTGCCAGCATTTTCTACAATAGTTGCTAGTCAGTGCAATGCTTCTATCACTTGTTTCTGCTTCTTCTTCACCTGTGTTTTGAACCGGAGATTCAGAATATGCGTAACAGCGCCCCCCACCCTATAAACAGTGAAAACATGGATTGCCGGAAACACTCGTCAATGGCGGGGAAAGGGTTAAGCAAGACCAGATATACTCAATTTCATTATATGACATTTGGTCATCAAAGGAATAGCTCCCGGTATGGTCAGTGTATGCTAATGCATATTTGTGTCCATAGGCACATGGCCACACACTCGCCAGAAAAGACACACAAGTGCAGCTACTGCGAGAAGATGTTCCACCGTAAAGATCACCTGAAGAACCACCTCCACACACACGACCCCAACAAGGAGGCTTTCAGCTGCACGGAATGCGGCAAGAGCTACAACACCAAACTTGGCTTCCGAAGGCACCAAGCCCTTCACGCTGCTCACCGTGGAGACCTCACCTGCCAGGTGTGTCTGCAGTCGTACCCAAGCACTCCCCTGCTGCTGGAGCACCTACGGGGACATGCGGGGAAAAGTGCTACCGCGACTAAGGAGAAGCGACATCAGTGCGAACACTGCGAACGACGCTTTTACACCCGCAAGGATGTGCGACGCCACCTGGTTGTGCATACGGGACGCAAGGACTTCCTGTGCCAGTACTGCGCCCAGCGATTCGGCCGCAAGGACCATCTTACCCGCCATGTTAAGAAAAGCCACGCTCATGAGCTGCTGAGGGTTAAGGCGGAGCCTGTCGATTTGATGGAGTCACAATCCTCGCCAGCATCCGGGCCACTCACCCTAAGGTATCCACTAGGTCATGCTTCTTACTCGCCACCGCCGCCCTTGAGGGCGGAGCTTGAAAGCTATCTCCTGGAGCTACAGGCTGAAGATACACCCAAGCTGAGTGCTTCCGCCACGGTGACCGGAGAGACGACGTCGTCCCTGGACTTTCTGTCTCCACTGTTTAATTTTCTGCCTTACAACCAGGGAGCGGGGCCTACTTTGGGAGTGGCTTACAGCCAGGAGGAGGGGCTACTGGCCACACCCATCCAAGACACGCCAGAGCCTCTTAGCCTCCTTCACACAATCTCACACTCACAAAGCACTCCGAGTTACACACATCCACCATCTCTGAATACAACCACCACCCTGCCTCGCTTCCACCAAGCCTTCCAGTAGCCCAAACACTTATGGTTTTTGTCGCACTTTTATGTTTATCATCAACTTAGCTCTTAATCAAATTCGAACAAGCACATAGTCCAACAAATCTTGCCAAAATTGCCGTGTTTTGAAGGAAAGTCTTGAGGACACTATCATTACAGATGCATTACTCGTTTTATGTTTTATCTAGAGGAGTTTACTGTATCTGAACATTAAAGCCCTGGGTATACTTCGTTTTTTTTACACATACGCTAGTGTATGCGCACCGTCTGCGCGAAGCATACATGGTTGCCACCTTGTGGCTAAACTAATTACAGCAAAAAAAATTAAATGCGCATGTGCGACCAGTGGTGTGCGTACAGTATGCGCATACTCTTCTGATGATGAAATTCGCATCACACGCACCCTCGCGTACGCGTAAAAAGTGAAGTATACTTTGGGCTTAAGAAGCAGAGCTCAGTTTGCAGTGACGTTTAGCTCTTAAAATGCCGACAGAGATAGAGAGTGCGTAGTTTTAATGTCCTCTCATTAACACTAGTGGTTTTGAAGTTCCATCAAAGCTAAAAGATAATTCATCTAATGTTGTTTCCATCTCTTTGTTTGTTGTATGGCTCATGAACTGTTGGGTACTGAACTACCAGCATTTTCAACTATTTACAGCCAAAGGCAACCAAAACCTTCATAGCTATAGAGAGGAAGGCTCATCTCGTTATGTTTTTTTTTTTTTTTTTTTTTTTTTTTTTTTTGTTGGCTGTTTGCCTTCATGCTGCTGCTCGTTGTAAGGGCCTCAAAGGACACCAGCGCAGGAATGCTTCACAATTCACACCAACAAAGGGAAAGAAGGACGAAGAATCACACACACACTCACACACTTACTCTGTTCTCTCTCTTACTTTATTCAACCTCATCCACCAGAATGCTGGCTGTTGCACTGATCAAAGCTGTCGATGAACGAAAAATTCATATCGGTTTTTGCTGTCTCAGTTTAAGCTCACAGCTTACAAAACTCCAAAATACAATCTGTGACAGACTGTGTCATCAATATTGACTTCTCTCTGAACATAAGCTGAAGAATCAAATGTAGGTTTTTCACATTGACAGCGATTCGCAAAGCAACCAGTTCGTTTTCAATGAGAGTTGGCAATTTGAGGCGACACAAGTGACTCAACTTTATGCAAATGGCCAGTGACGCGATGTGTCGGCTGCTAATGGGAGTCCGCGCAAATATGATGTGATCGGTCACATGATCTATCGCAGAATGCAGCAGTTGAGTTGGAATGCCTGCTAGTAACCCACAGTACAGCAAGCGGTTGATCTCCTGCAATGTAATCGCTTTCAGTGTGAACATGTCTTACTCTAGAGTAGTGGTTCTCAAGTGGGGCCACTAGGGGGCGTCAGGATGAGTTGGGGGGGGGGGGGGGGGGGTGCAAAAATTGTTGTGGACAATGGGGGACTTTAAGTCAAAAAGGTTGAGATCCACTGCTCTAGAGCCCAGTGTTGGGGGTAACGCATTACAAGTAACTTGAGTAATGTAATCAGATTACTTTTTTAAAGTAACAAGTAAAGTAACTCATTACTTTTAAATTTACAACTCTCTGAGTAATGCATTACTTCAAAATTTACAACTCTCGGAGTTACAAATATCTGAATTACTTTTTCAAATAAAGTAACGCAAGTTACTTCCCCCCCCCCAATTTATTGACCTCTACTGTACAGGTGTGAATTTGTATTTCCTTCAGCCTGAGGCTCATTCAATTCACTTTTGCTGTGAAAAGGTCTTTACATTTGGCAAAAACGTTTACTTTTTTTTGTTTTGTTTTTTAAACAAATCAGTAAGCCCAGCCCAAGTGAGAAAAAGTAACGCAAAAGTATCGTAACACATAACTTTCCATAAAAAGTAACTTCGTAATTCAATATTGTAATGGATTACTTTTAAAAGTAACTTTCCCCAACACTGTGTGTGTGTGTTTGTGTGTGTGTGTGTGTTTGTTTGGGTGTTTGGACAGAGTCTGTAAATGTCTGTTTGATGTTTTTTGATTTATTTCCTCGGAAGCTGAAGGTTGTTAAAAGCTTAAACATTCAGAGAACCTCCATTTGGGGCGTATGTTTCATAATAGCACTTTCGGAAAAAATAATATGCCCTTTATTTTGTGAAAGTAACTGTTATAAATAGTTTAGATGTTATAATTAGCCTTTAGAAGATTTTAAGCATACATACACAATGCTATATGTGTGATATTTTTACAGGTACACTTCATACAGTGTTTTGTTTTTGTTGTTGATGTTTTTGTTGTTGTTTTGCTTTATTGCACAAAATATCAAATCGTCAGTGTCTCTCAAACGAGGCTTCAGCCAAAAAAGAAAAAAGGTCAATTCCAGCAAGATTACTTTAGCAAGTACTTAGTACATTTACAGTTTTTTTTTTACAATCGCTAGAACACATTTCTCAATACTTAGGTGATTTTTTTCAAAACTCTCCAAATTTCACATTCAAAATGCAGTTAAACATGTCAAAGGTGCACGGCAAAGGTTTGCACCCAACAAACACACTTTGTTACTCAGCAAATTGCTGTCTTGCACAGTTTTGCATGATCTTTTTGAACTTAAGAGTATGTAAAAGTGCAAATTGGCCTGTATGAGTGCTAAACAAATTCATGTAATTTGACAGATGTTGTAATTAAATGCATTTGATGATCCACAGTTTAGCTCACATAAAGTGACCTATTGAGAATCATGTCCGAGCGATTGTAATAAAAACTGCAAAGTGTCTGATAGCTTCAGTAATGACACAGATCTAGGTGGCTAAATGACCCGCTTCCATGAGGTCATCCAATGTCGTTCATTTTTTGCTGCTGAATCGTGGACTTGTATATCATTGGGAGCCACAAACTCTCCTGTTCATTGGTACAATCACAACACAGAGTGTTTATGAGTGACGCTCCTGCAATAAATCTGATGGATAATGCTGCTAAAGGACAGTGTAAAGCCCCTGGTGGTGCAACAGACCTTCTCTCCTCTGTTTTCCCTAACATTTCAAACTGTTTTAAAGTGTGTTTGTGTGTGCGTGGGGGTTACGTGAGCCATATTGTTAATGTATTTGTAATATGGTGCATATATCATTTAGAGGATGGATGATATGGATAGATGAAATAGCATTCCAGCCATAATTATGTGTGTTCTTTTTTGTTTTAATGTCTCTGTAATGCCATTCTGTGACAATGGCCTGCTATTGCTAATCATGCATATTTTACTTTAATGTATTTTACAAACTACTGTTGTGTATAGCCTAAGACAGAATCCCATATATCTATATATGTGTGTATGTGTGTGTGTGAATGTGTGTATCATGCTGCCACAGCTGACGAGTCTCATACTGATAACATCATCCAAAGAGAAAGTTATTTATTCGCTGACTAGCCGTGTCAGGTCAATGTTAAGGAAGGCAGGCTGTTGGCAGCGATGCGTGTTTCTGATGAAAAGTGTGCGTTTCTGTGTATGTTCAGACGACCTTTGCTGCTATGTGAGGAGAGGAGAGATTTGGTCCAGTGTTAATACTGTCCACAGTACTGAGTGATCAATAAACACAAGAAGGACTCACTTTACCAAGAGTTTGTGTGTGTTTAGAAAGCTCTCAGACCCCTTTGTTTTCTCACATGGAAATATTTTTTTTTCAATGTGTATTTTGATTTATGAACTGTTTTATGTGTGATCTATTTAATTATTTTTAAAATGGCTTTTTTATTTATTATTTATATTTATTTAAGCCATCATCCTCAGTGAAAAAAAAAAAAATCCCGCAAAATGCTCTTTGTTCCGGCGGAATTGTCGACGCAGCGCTGACGTCACACAGTACCCGTATGCTGCGTATAAAAGCACGAAGCAGGCCGCTGATCCGCCCTTTCGTGAAGGACCGCAGTGAGGTCGTGTTGCGCCCTTCCTGACTCACCGCTGTTCGCTTTTCAGCCTTTGCTACGAATAAGTCGGTCAGGAATTAGTGATCATGGTAATTTTGAAGTTTTTTTAATATCATAATGAGTGTTTTTGTCGCATCTTGTGTCTTTATTTAGGTCCGAAAACGCGGCGCTGTTGCTCGTTCTGTGAGCTCTTGTTTTTTTTGCGGTCATATTTTATATTTTTATTTTACGCTGGTAGTGGTAAAACATTTTTTTTATTTACTATTATAAATAAGTTTTAAATGCTATAAGAAACCAAAAAAAAGACTATTTGTACATATATGCTGCCTTCACGTGCTATCTGTAATATCCTACTTCCGACTTAATTACGAGCTCGTCGCGTTCAAGTGTTTTGTTGGGAAAAAAAGGGAAATCATGGAGGATACCATATTTATTTTTTGCTTATTTATTGGGAAAATCTTATTAAAGCCAAAATTATATTTAATGTCCCATTCATTGACAACCGTGAACAGTCCCGGGTGAAAAGATATAGTAAATACTAGTGTTTTTGAATCATACTATAGTAGTATATTGTATTTACATCACTTTGTTAATGAATGCTACAGCATACTGTAGTATTAACTATAGTTAACGAATACTGAAGTATACTTTAGTTTTTACTACAGTAAACTAGTGTATATTGTAGTATAATATACCCTAAAGTTGTAGAAATCTTAGTACAGTATTGGGTAAAGTAATTTGTTTATATTACTATAGCAGTTGTATTATCACAGCAACTATAGAATTGCTGCAACAAATTAATTCAAGTACTTTACTATAGTATGGTTCAAAAACAATAGTATTTACTATAAATTACTATAGTGTTTTTTCACCTGGGCTGGTATCTAGATAGCTTGTTCTTTAATTTTAGTCAAATACAGGCTATTTTAGCTATGCATAAATCATACAATATGATTCAAATTGTTATACATGTAAATATGTATTACTATAATGTCAGGAAAAGGCGATGTAGTTGATATGGAAAAGTAATAAAGAATATCAGTCCCAGCATCAAGCTTTCTCCCCTCCGCCATGTTGGCCAGCCCAACTCAGAAACAGGTTTCCCAGTAATACACAAAACTGTTTCTCAGTAATACATACGACTTGCGATGGCGTTCATGTCCGATTTCAGCGCACATGCATATATTCTGAATAAAGATATAGTATTTGTTTAATTTGTGAGGGTCTTAAAGCCCTAAATTTGATTTTAAAGACTGCAGATGACTGACTTTATCTAGTTTGATCTGTGGGCATGTCAGCCCTCAATTGAATGCTTAGTAACTGTTCAAGAAGTTTAATAACGGCACATGTATGTTTCACAGGCATTTAAAGACACCGGTAAAGCTCCTGTCGAGGCCGAGGTGGCCATCCACCGTATCCGCATCACTCTGACCAGCCGCAACGTCAAGTCTCTGGAAAAAGGTGCGTTTGTTTGCGCTGCACTTCTCCATCTGTACTAAACCCACGGCAATGAGGATGAAAACTATAGGAATGACATGAGCATGATTTGTATTATACGCTATTCTGAGCCCTTTTCCACAGAGCACTCATCTGTGTCTGAATGTGTCGGACACGTCGTCATTAAACATGTTTTCTTTTCAGTGTGTGCTGATTTGATCCGAGGTGCTAAGGAGAAGAGTCTGAAGGTCAAGGGACCTGTGCGTATGCCCACCAAGGTGAGCAGACTTGATCTTTTCATATTTGTTCATATTTGAACAGTTCAGATGGCTTCAATTAAGTACATGTCTTTCACAAACAGACTTTTTCCCCAAAGAATGTTCCAGATTTTAACATGCTTTTTCGATAGTTGACATTAAACATACCACTGACTTTGCTACTACATGACGACTAATACTCTAATGACTGCTAGTTCACCTTTGTGGGTCCTTTAAAGTCTTAAATTCACTTATCAAATTTAAGGCCATAAATCATATCTTAAATAGTACAAGAAAAGTCTTAATCATTATTTCAAGAGGTCTTAAATTTTGGGACAGGAGTCGTGATACGGTTTAATGAGACTTAATAAATCATCTCTTTCTGAATTTAATAAATATGTGCTACATGTTTAACAGTAAACGCGCACTGCTGTTGCTTGCTACCTTTCAGAAAAATTTGGCGTTCTAAGAAGTGCAGCTGCTTTGTATAACCAGGGTAACCACTATATTTCTGCTGTTCCATAAGCGCCACACCACAGCAAATAATTTACCTATATTTCACGTAGTGTTAACCTGGGAATCAAAAAGAAGCAAAAGTACATTCTGTGGGAAAAATATACGCATCACAATCGTATTTTAAACTTATAATTGACATGCTTTTAAATGATTTTAAAGGCCAAAATGGGAAATGTATAATTTTATGAAACTTTTTGTCATCTGTATTTGGACTTTAGAGTTTAAATCATATAGTCATTTTACAGTTTAGGATGTCACTGATGACACTGACTGACTTCGCCCATATGGTATTAATTTTATTTGTGTGGATGTTAAAATTTGAGTTTTAAAATCTCTGCAGATACCATGTGACTGTTGGGGAAAGTTAAAAAGCAGTGTTACAATATTGCATTACTCCCTAAAGTAATTGCGTTACTTGGTAAATTTTTATGGAAAGTAATGCGTTAGGTTACTTTTTCTGGGCTGGGCTTGCTCGTATTTTAATAACAAAAAACCTAAAGTTCTATTTTTGGCTAATGTAAAGGCTCTTCACAGCATAAGTGAATTGAATAAGCCTCAGACTGAAGGAAATGCAAATTCATGCCTGTACAGTAGAGGCCAATAAATGGGAAACCAAAATAACTTGCGTTACTTGTTTAAAAAAAAAAAAAAAAAAAGTAACTATGTAGTTGTAAGTTAAAAGTAATTTGTTACTTTAAAAAAAGTAATCCAAGTCAAGTTACTTGTAAAGCATTACCCCCAATGCTGGCCTGTGATGAAGTTGCAGAGTTATCGAAATAAAATGTTTTCCTTTCCTCTTCCTCTCTCTTCCAAATAAGACTCTGCGCATCACTACCCGCAAGACTCCGTGTGGTGAAGGTTCCAAGACCTGGGACAGATTCCAGATGCGGATTCACAAGCGCCTCATTGACCTTCACAGTCCATCTGAGATCGTCAAGCAGATCACCAGCATCAGCATCGAGCCCGGTGTGGAGGTGGAGGTCACCATCGCCGACGCATAATCTCTGTCTGCTGTTTTTGCTGTCAGATCAATAAAATCGAGATTTTTTGCATCTTTGTCTGCTGCCTTTTTTTCCCCCCTCCATCACCCAAAATGTAGTTTGTCATTACTTCTCAAGCTGTTAGAAAGCTGTATGCATTTTTTCTTTCCATTTGGGACACAAAAATATAAAGGGGAAAGTAATTGTTCCAATGTTGATTGTAACCCCAATATTCTATTTTTTTTTTTTTTTGGTATTTTTATTTTTTAAAATGCCCTCCTGTAGTTCCAAACTTATGAATCAATGAAACGCATTCTCTGAAAAATTAGTGATAATTAAACCAAGGACATAATTTAGACCTTTTCAAGCACCATAACTGAAGCTAAATGTTTGTTTTCCCCATTGTGAAATTATATATGTAGTCTTTAAGATTTAATTTAACTACATTAATGATTAATGTTCTACAGTGTTTATTAATCTTCGATGTTAATTTTGATGTTTAATGAATTAAGATCAAAAGTACGTTAATGTCGTGCATAACTAAATATGAACATTTTATTAACTAACATTCATATACATCATAAACATCATACTAATAGGCTTTTTGCATAAATGTGAAATATTAATGAAATTTACCACGCGCCACACTGAAAATTTAGGCAACCCTACAATCTTATTTGTGTTTTATACACATTTAAAGCTAAATATATTTACAACTTTTAGTCATAAAAGCAAAATGTCCCACAATCCACCTGTGATTTTCTGATTGCTGCAAAGAACAGGTGTGCTGAATCCCTATGGGAACTGATTGGTGAGCAGGTGTGGCAAATGCATTCTGGGTAAGATCCTACCTGCTTCATTAAAGCTAGTTTTGATGTTTGAAACGGTTTCAATTGCTGAAGTTCGTTCCTCTAAACCACTGACACACACATCAAGCTGAAGTTTGTTTGTATCACCTTATAATCATGGCAGCGGTTATGGACATGACGAATGAGGACACCGTGTTGGTGGCAATGGAGTCGACTGCTTGTGAACCTCATCATGCCATTCTACCAGAACTTTCTGGAGTTTCCTCCATTACATCACAGGTCATAAGATTGCAACTCCATTCATAACATATAATACCCCGTTTATGCACATAATATAGCACTTTATGGCGTTTGATGTGTGCAGAGTGAGAGCACTGAAGTCCCTGAACAGCAGCAGCTTCGAGTGTACTTGAAAGTGCGGCCTTTCAGTGAAGAAGAGCTCAAAAGCAATGAAGACCAGGTACTGTAGAGCTCAACCTAATGCTGATGTTTACCTTTGGAAATATAGGATTTTAACTTTCCTTTCAGGGTTGCGTTGTGTTGGAAGACTCTGAGACCATCGCCCTTCATGCTCCTAAAGGATCTGCCACCATGAAAAGCAGCGAGAAAGGAATTGGTCAACAGGTCTATAAGTTTAGCTTCACTCAGGTAAATCGCTGATTGGGACGAATCTTAATGCACTGCTTCTGTGGATGTTAATGGCATTTTCTTTGTAAACCAATGCAGATCTTTGGGCCAAAGTGCACCCAGACAGAGTTCTTTGAAGGCACAATCAGTTCACAGGTGCACGACTTCCTTCAAGGCAAAAACGCATTGGTGTTCAGTTATGGAGTGACCAATGCTGGGAAAACGTACACCATACAAGGTGAACTTAAACCTAATAATCAATCATTCTTTGCATCTGCTGGGACTTTGAAGTCATTGCATGTGAAATCATCTGTTTCAAGGTTCCCAGAAAGACCCTGGGATTTTGCCACGCGCTTTAGACGTAGTGTTCAAGCACATCGCTGGCCGCCAGTATGAGCACATGGACCTGAAGCCGTACTTGAGCTCTGATGTGCAGAAACTGGACTCTGAGCAAGTCAAAGTAGAGAAGAATGCCAAGGCAGCACTCTTCAGTTTGCTCAAGGAGGTATGAGCTTCAAAACCGGTCTTCAGCATAGTTAGTAAGAGTACCTAACCTTGTGCAATTTGGGGAAGTTTCTGCCACGTTAAATGCACAACTAAACGCGTTTCCACACATGCTAACAGTAGGTGAAAAGTCCCCGGATGACCTGCTACTACCGGCGAGATTCTGAAGTGCGCATTTGATCGACACTTTACTATCGGGTGTGAGTAGGACATGGGTAGAGGGGTTACACTTACTAAAAACAAGAATGAGAAATGCTTTATTTCACAACCTATACCTTCAGTTATATACTAGTATATGAACCATGTAACTTAAATGACATTAATGGTCAATATAATGCATTTTAAACAGTATAAATCATAACGTGGTTTTGCAGGAGTTATAATCTGGTGCTAAAAATACTATCCATTAAAAGTCTGTTGAACCAATGGGATCACTTGGGGTCCTAAAGGAGGGGACTCTATTTCTCACCACAGCGGCACAACTGATTCTGGTATGTCACATGATGTGACAGTAACAACATGGCGGATATAGTGCGTCAATTTCATGCATACTATATAGAGCGTATTTATTTTTTCTCCAGCCGATTAGTAAATTTAATTTAAATGTAATGCCTACTCAGACAGTACACATGTATTTACTAGATGCAGCATCAACATGTAGAGTATAAATGTGCAAAAAATCTTTCGAAGACATCACTGAACACTTAACCATAGCAAAAGTTGTTTTTCACCTCCAGTTTTTAGTTTATTTCAAACGGACGACATATACTATTTTAATCTAGTATTTGTTCATCTGTTTTTGAACTATGCTGTTCATTGTCAAACTACAAAATAGTTGAATTATTAAAAAAAATTTTATATGAAGTTAATTGTATTTTAACATTATTAGATCAGAACATTTTAGTTGTCATGGTCTTGTTACAAGCCTCACCTATAGGGCATGTTGTCACACATTGCATTACCATTCTTTTGTGGTAAATAAAGTGTTCACTGTAAGAATGACACAAGAACACATAATATTCCTAGATGTGTGACACAAATGTGGGATCAATGAAACCTTGGCAGTTGGTTTGTAAATGTTAGGCTTGTTTTGACTGCTGCATTTACACTGTTCTGACCAGCAGGGGTCACCATTGCGATGTTTCATGTTGCGTTCAATTGATTCAGTTTTGAAACTCTCCATCTCACCCATCACTACGACATACACAAATGGTTTTATATAGCACTAAAAGTGGTTCTTTGGCTCGTAATCATAGGGGAACCACTTTAAGTGCTGTGTCTTGGTGCTTCAGGGGTTCTTCAGCAGTTCTTCACTGGTTCTTTGGGATGACTGATGTGCTATATAGCACCACTGCCGTAAGCATCTTTACAATCCAGAGAACTACTGTTGGTGCTGTTTAGCGCCATTTTTGTTGAAGGAATAAAATGTGATATGGCACCTCTTATAGGTTCTACATAGCACCATTTGACAAAGGTACTGTAGAGCTCCTTTAAAGATATGGTGCTACATCGCACCAAGTGGTTCACCTATGATTACGAGCCAAGAACCACTTAGAGTGCTATATAGCACTTTTGTTTTAAGAACCTGTGTAGTCTTGAAGTCAATGTGTTAGAGCTTACCTACTGTTTGGCTTCTCTTCTCAGGAGCCTGAACCCACAAGATCCAGTAGAAGCAGAAGCTCGACATCCTCAGTCAGCAGTTTGTCGTTTTCCAATGTTTCATATGACCATACAGGTATAAGCGATTGATAAAGTGTGCACAAGGTCACGTGTAAGGACCTGGTTTAAGCTTTCCGCCCGTGTCTTCCAGTTGACAGCACAGATGGCACGGCTGATGAAGGACATTGCCTTTACTCCGTTTGGGTGGCGTTTTATGAAATCTACAATGAGCACGTGTACGACCTGCTTCAACCAGCCCACACCAGCAAAACCAAACGCCGTCCTGCGCTGAGGGTTTGCGAGGACAGCACTGGCAACTCGTACATCAGAGGTATGGTCCCTTCACTGAAGGAGGGGTTTGTGTTTATGTGTTAAGTGTGGTTGGTGTCTCCTTGTAGATCTGAGATGGGTGAATGTGCAGAATGCAGACGAGGCCAGTAAGGTTCTACGTGTGGGTAATAAGAACCGCAGCGCCGCCGCGACCAAGATGAACCAGTCGTCCAGCAGAAGGTCATCTATCCCCTGTACACTTGAGTTTGATTTCATTGGGTTTGTCCATTTTCAACCCAACTTGGGTTTTTAATCCATTTTTTAGAGGGTTTCATTCACTTTGAGCATAGACCTGAATTAAATTACCAACTTAAACTGTTGTAAATCTTGAATGCTCTCGAGCACAGACTGAAGTTTGGGTCTCTTTTTAAAGATGACACTTGGTGGATTATACACTGAAAAATGCTGGGTTAAAAACAACCCAAGTTGGGTTGAAAATGGACAAACCCAGTGGTTGGGTTAAATGTTTGACCACCCTACTGGGTAGTTTTATTTAACTCAACTATTTAAAAACTACCGTATTGCTTGCTTAAAATTTACCCAAAATATGATGGACATTAACATTTTGTTTAATAAACATTTATTAATGTTTAATGAATAATATTTATTTAACTGCTTCTTAATGTATACCTTTTATTATTGTCTCTAGTAATTGTCTGATTTTTAACTTCCAACCTATTTTGGGTTCATTTTTTAGCCAGATGGTAATTTTTAAACATTTGTTAAATAAAATTACCCAACAGGTTAGGCGAACATTTAACCCAACTGCTGAGTTTGTCCACTTGCAACCCAACTTGGGTTGTTTTTAACCAAGTGTGTGTGTGTGTGTGTATATATATATATATATATATATATATATATATATATATTTTTTTTTTTTTTGTAACTGAACTGAAATGTTTAAAGTGAACTTGAAAAAGTTATAAAACTTTTTATGGAAAATGCACACATACCATTTTCAGTTTTTATATGAAATGCGTATTTTCCTAAAGTTTTACTCTAAAACCTGTTTAAAATCAAAGTCATAAATCTAAACTGTTCAAAATGAGGTTGATATCTCAAAAAATTAGCTTTTGGTAAGATTTTGTTTGGGTGCAGTACCAAATGCTTCCACTAGATGAAATTCGTCTCATTCATTTCTAATGTGCGCATGCGAACGTGACCATTTTTTTCAGGACTATATAATTTATAATATAATATAATATAATATAATATAATATAACTATATAATATTTTTGGGGGGTCAAAAACTACCCAACAGCTCCAGAGGGTTAAAATCTATGAGTTTGATTCCCTGATAGATGGCTTTCCGTGCATTACTCAGTTTAGTACAGAATATCCATTGCCTTGTAAACTTAAAGCTAAAAGTTTGCTCTGTTTGCAGTCACAGTATCTTCACCATCAAACTGATCCGCATCGAAGGAGCAGATGTTCAGGGACTGTCGGAGTAAGTGTACAACATGTGCTTTTTCAAGCAAATCTGTTGTTTTGACAGTCTAACATCTTTCTTTTCTCGCATTAAAGTCTTTCGCTTTGTGACTTGGCCGGCTCTGAAAGATGCAACAAAACCAAAACGTTTGGGGAGCGTCTGAAAGAAGCTGGTAACATCAACAATTCACTGCTGATTCTAGGCAAGTGTATTGCAGCGCTGCGGAATAACCAAAGCTACAGGTACAGGCACATGCCAGACGATTGAGAACGGCAGGTTTACACATGCAGTTTCTGTAACAGTGTTTGCTCCTGTAAGGGTGAAGATGAGTTACGTCCCGTTTCGAGAGAGCAAACTGACACGGCTCTTTCAAGGGATGTTTTGTGGCCGTGGCAGGGCTTGCATGATTGTGAACATCAATCAATGTGCCTCAACTTATGACGAGACCCTGCATGTGATGAAGTTCTCTGCGGTTGCTAAGCAGGTTCGTGGTTTATCAGTAACGTCATAACGTTTGGTGTAGGGGTGATATAATGCCATGCAGACCGTAAGGTTGTAGGCCAGCTTCATGAAGGTTACAAATAGTCATGGCTGCATAAGCAAAGCAATTGACCAAAGTTTCGAAGAGCCCCACTTCTCCCATCACTGACGTCAAGTGTGCCGTTAGGTGTTACAGGTCATACCTCAAAGATCCATCGAGTCTCTGGCACCACGTCTGGTTGGTCTGGATGGGAAGCCGTTGCTGAAAAATGGAGTTATCGATGACCAGGCTGTGGATGAGTACCTATCGGAGGAAGAGCTGCTGGACGGAGATGAGGCAGATATGTCAATATTACCCCAAGAGGTGACGCTGCTTTGGTTGAACACTTGCATTAGTTGTGACACTGCATCATTTCGCCATTTCTCTTGCAGGAGCTGGTGAACCTGGTGGAGAGCTTGCGCGTAAAGCTGTTGGCCGAGCGTAGAAAAAATCTGCTTCAGGAGATTCAGATACGAAAGGAGATGGGAGACGCGATGTTGCAACAAATCATGGAGGCGGAGGAGCTTCACAGGTGTGTTCTTCTTGAAGTCACAGTAACAGACTTGTGGAAGGCTCTTTCACTTTAATCGTGTTTGTGTTAAGTCGTCAGCTGGTGGACCTAAAGGAGAACTATGAAGAGAAGATGGACAGCACGTTTGAGATGTATAAAGAGGCGTTGAAAGATCATGCGTACCAGTGCGCTCTGGAGAGACTGGAAGAGGATTACATCCCTATAGATGAATTCAATGAAGAGCAGGAGAGAGTCAAGGCACATGTTTAAATCTAATTAACCCCAGTGTTTGTTGTGAATGTTTGAGCAGAGATGTGCTGCTTTTTGTTTGCCATATCTAGGGATGAAAGTGTAATTAGGCCAGTAATAATCTACAGACATCCTAGAAACTGCTTGGCAACATTAACAACCATTACGGCTTTCGACAGTGTAACAACCTAGTTGTTTGACAAATCACAGGTCTTGTAGGTTTAGCATGTTGATTTTATTTTATTTTTATTTGTAGGAGCTGGAGAAACTTGTATTCGAGTTGGAACAGAAATGCAGGTGTTCTGCTCCTCAACCCATCATGCAGGACAACTCCATGCAGACAAGCCCACTGTCTGCCACGGAGTCAGGTATCGTGTGTGTGACTGATATGAAGTTTGGATGTTTTCTGTGTTTTTGGCTGCAGAGATTAAAGGATTAGTCCCCTTTAAAATTAAAATTTTCCTGATAATTTACTCACCCCCATGTCATCCAAGATGTTCATGTCTGTCTTCAGTCGAAAAGAAATTAAGGTTTTAGATGAAAACATTCCAGGATTTTTCTCCATATAGTGGAATTCAATGGTCTCCAGATGGTTGAAGGTCAAAATTAGTTTCATTGCAGCTTTAAACGATCCCAGACGAGGAATAATATCTGGAGAAATGATCAGCCATTTTCTAAAAAAAATTAAACTTTTATACATTTTAACCATAAATGCTCATCTTGAACTAGCTCTCTTCTCTCGTTGAATTCCAGCAGTGTAGACACTAAGTGTATTACTGCCCTCCTCAGGTCAAAGTTTGAACTAAATTGTCATACACAGTATGTTAGTGCAAGTATATAACAGTTAGTTCAAACTTTGACCTGAGGGCAGTAATACACTTAGCAGTGTCTACACTGCTGGAATTTTAATAAAGTGCGCTAGTTCAAGATGAGCATTTATGGTTAAAACATTTTTTTTTTTTTTTTTTTTTTTTTTTTTTTAGAAAATGACTGGTTTCTCTAGACAAGAGACTTATTTCTCGTCTGGTATGGTTTAAAGCTCTTTGAAGCTGCACTGAAACTAATTTTGACCTTCAACCATTTGAAGGCCACTGAAGTCCACTATGAGAATAATCCTGGAATGTTTTCATCAAAAATTAAGGTTTTCGACTGAAGAGAGACATGAACATCTTGGATGACATGGGGATGAGTAAATTACCTAACTTTTTTTGAAAGTGAACTAATCCTTTAAGTCATCTCTGCTGTAGTGGACTCTCCTATATGCATGTTTCATGCAGATTACATAATCTCAGAATATTTGTCTTCTACTTGAAATGGTTGTCAATATCTTGACGCATCAATCTTTCTATAGATTTCTCATGTCTGTGAGGCAAGTGTACGCTGAGTTTATTTTTGTGACTCGTTCCAGTTCAGAGATTGCAGAAAGCGCATCTTGTGTTATTTTATTTTACAAAGGCACGTTTTCTTGTTGTTGCGACTTTACACAAGTACAAGTTTTGAATGATGTATTACTCTTATCTGTATGAACAAATGACAGCAAGTTTTTGCTGTTATCAGGTAAAAATGCAAGTGATCGCGCCGTCGCCTCCATGTTGTGCAGTAAGCGCACTATACTTCAGCTTCCACACTTCCCACAAACACTTGGATGTGCCCAGTAATGGAGCACATTTATCTAAAAGGCTACTAGTTTCAAATAAGACACATTTGGGGTTGATGGATGATAGGTGAAAGTTTGTTTAAAGGGACCTGCCGTTAACGATCCGTCCCTCAGACTTTTTTTTTTTTTTTTTTTTTTTTCCTGCAACAAATACAATTTTTGGTCGACTAAGCTTCTACTAGTCGACTAACTATTTGAATATTGGGGGCAGCCCTAATAAATTGACTATGTCTGTGGATCTTGTGTGTGATCTCATCAATCATTTGACTCTGCAGAATCAGAAAGGTTTAAAATGCTGTACAAGGAAAAGTGTGCGGTGGAGAAACTGTGTGTTGAGAAGCAAGAGGTAAACGCACAACTAAAGGTTTCTGTAGCAGTTTCGTTATTTGTTCTCTACCTCTGAGTTTTTGCTCCGCATTTCAGCTGATTGTGTCTCTGGAGCGGCGGATCAGCGAGTTGAACGAGACTCTTCAGGAAGCCGGGGAGAGCTATATGGAAAAACTTGAGGAGGTCCAAAATCTACAAAACAGACTCTCGAATCAGGTTAGAGCGTGTACCGATTAAAAACCTAATGTATGGCAATGCACTTGTTTTGAAAGCTTTTTTTGTTGTTGACAGGAGCAAAAAACTGAGTGTTTACAAAGTGATGTCGTTGCTAAAGAGGAGGAGATCAACCGCTTGCGGGAGGAGAATGCGAAGCTGGCGAGCGAGTCTGTCGGTCAGTCTCGACCGCGGTGTGGTCTGCTGGTCAACATCAAAGAATCATCTACAGGAAGTCTGTGCCGCACTATTAAAAAGTCCGTAAGAGCATCAACTCTAAGGAAAAAGCCGAGCTGATTGCATGCTTGAAAGAACTGCTGTATCGCTGTTTAAATTGTTTTTGTTTTATTTTGTAATAAAAACCTATTTTTAAACTCTCTGGACTCTTTCGACTTGTATTAATGATTTTGTAATTGTGATAATCAGGGCCCATTTGTTCAAAAGAAATCTGACTTGGGATTGGAGCATATCTTGAAAATGTGATGTACAAAATTAAATTTGATCACAAAATCCAGTTATGTTAAAACATTTAAGATTGAAATACCTTTGAACAAATCGGTACATAAAAGAGACAATCTTTCAAACAAAAATATGGTTCAATGGTAAACTGATATGTAAAACTTTAATCTATTGAACGATAATCCCAAAAATATTGTAGATAAGCTGCCAAATGTCCAAATATGGCGCTGACATCTTGGAAAACGAGTCTGCGCAGTAGTGAGCATGAACTGAAGGCGCGGTATCAAGGCCCCGCCCACACTCCCGCAGAATCGGTTAGTACTTGAACAATGTTATCCACATTATTTCCTCTGCAACAGCATTTAAAAGTTAGACCAAACTATAAGTTTACAATGCATCATTATGCAAACACATGAGTCTCCGCATGAAGGACTGACAGACCAACGTGCTGCTGCATTTCTCTCTGATACGGTAGGAAATTAAATTGAATGTGGAGGATTTTAACTGTGGCAAGATGATGTGAGAGGACACACGTATATAAGCGACACAGCTGTCAGTTACAGACGCAGTTATGAAGTAGTTTGTCCCAAAGCTTCTGCTGCACAGTTATGTACCTTTTCTTCGCAGTACTTCAGGACATATATGGCGAGATGAACGCAGCATTTGAATCAATTGATTCGCAAAATTATTGTTTTGAAGCGCTGGAAACGCCACACGCTGGTGACCCCTGCTGGTCAGAACAGTGTAAATGCATCCAAAACATGCACAAAAACACCTTTTACAAATGTTTCACTGAAGGTGTTATCCATTAAGTGTAATTAACAAATCATCTCTAATAGCACTAAATATAAGTGTCTCTATAATGTGTTATTTTATTAAATTGTCGGCCTTGTTTTGTTACTTTTATGGAGAGTTTGGTTGATCAGACCAGTAAGAGACTTTTAACTACAACCCTTATTTTTTATCAAACAAATGTGCTATTAAATGTCTACAAATGTATAAAATTAGGTAAAAGATTAGGTAAAAATCATATATAAACACTGGTTCATGGGTTCACAGAGATCATCGCCCCCTAGCGGCGAACCATTGACATTTCAAACAGTTATGACGTAATTTAAAGACTTGTTTACTTAAATCACGTGACTTTGGCGTTTTGAAACGCGGTCCGAATCACTTGTTCGAAATTACTCTGCTCATGAAACGGTTCCAGACATCCAGCATGGGTGGAAAAGTGGATAATTATGTTAAGAAATTGACTTAAATGTGTCTCACCCAGTCTATGGTCTCACCCCACAAATCAAACCACGGGAATAGTATGGATCATTTTAATGGTGCATATAATTATATATATATATATATATATATATATATATATATATATATATATATATATATATATATATATAAAACCACTAAGTGAGCGTTAACGTTTTTTTATTAACAAGAATCAATGCATTTTCATTACCTTTGCTTTTCCTGCTGTGTTCCTTACCTTTACTTTTCCTCAAGTCAAGCTCAACAAGGACATTTTAAGTAGTCATGCAGTCTAAGCTCACATAAAAATTATGACTATTCCATGTAACCTTTTCATTAATTAAAATGCTTGGCAAATTGTTTAAAATAAATAACAATTATGCCCATTTAATTTGGTTAGTGTTATCAAGTATAGGTGAGTGTAAATTAAAGTGATGTGAAATATTTTGAACAAAACAAAAATCACAGGTATGTAGAAAAATATAAGGACACAATAAATAATTCGACATCTTTAATGTCAAGAATTTTATGAAAACTTCTGCTGCCACTAAGTTGATTTACAGTCTATGGCAGAGAGAGACAATCTCCAGTTCATGAAAAAGAGTACATAATAAACATGTTTTACTGAACAAATTATTACATTTTGTTTTAAAAAATAATAATACACATCAGCTGCCATTGATTGAGGAGTTGCATTTTGACAAAACAGTACAATTTTTTTTTTTCTACATTGTGTTGTGTACAGTACAACACACTCTCTGTCTTACTGTATTGAGCTTCTTCACACTCATATTTCCTAAAGAGACTTTTAAAAATAAAGGTTCTTAATGGACTATAAGTTATATATAGTAAAAAAAAAAAGAAAGAAAAGGTGGTAACAATTTATTTTGATGGTCCACTTCAGATACTAGAATATCTAAAGTGGACCATCAAAATAAAGTATAACCAAAAAGGTTCTTTGGGAACCTAACCCAGTTCTTCAATGGCATTGCTGTGAAAACCCCCTTTTTGGAACCTTTATTTTTAAATGTGTATGAGATATGACTACTGAAATAAAAACACAAGTTTGTATGAATCTACCGTATCCTTGACATTTCTATAAAGCCTTGCATTTACGAACAAATAAAAAGTACAAACACAAATTTATAATTGTTTAAAATAAATGTGATATTTCCAACTTTCCCTTAGTGGTCACAGGCAGCATGGTCATACAACATACAAACATACACTGTTAGGTGAAGAGAAATCACATGACTTGGCATGAATGTGTGTTCTATGCTTTGGGCAAAAAGACGAAGCGATGAAGCGATATGCCCTTTGTTTAGACGTTCACTCACAGGTACTTTCTGTCTGTGGACAAAGAGGTAATAAATGAGTTGCTAGCCTTATAGACCTGGCTTTTTACTTGAACAGAATTTGAATTTTGAAATTGATCAAAGTTATCCATCTTGAAGAACATCTCAATTTTCTAACTGCACCGCTATAATTGCACATGTGTATCCTATGCGGAAGTCTTTCTTGTTGATTGACTATTATTAGTTTGCCATTCATGGGTTTATCTCCCCCAAAGGTATAAACATTGAGCCCCAAACACAATCTAAACATTGAGAGCATCCGCCCAAATCCACCAATCTCTTTCAGCTCTGCCAACAGCGAGAGTTCGAGGGTGGCTACTGTAGCAGGTGGATAGTTTGGGGCGTGGCTACAGTACAGTGGCGTTTGCAAAATATGCTCTTTCCTCACATCCTAGTTGTGAGAAGCTAACAAGGATAGAAAAGGAAACAAGGATGCACAATTTGTGAAATGAGAAGCGCCCAAGAGTTGAGCGAACAAAGGCCGGAGACTTGTTGCCCAGAGGGTTTTGAGTGTAATCTCTGTTTATAATGTACTAAAGGAGTCATGATAAAACCTTGTTGATGCCATTGATTAACTGTCTCATTCTAAAATTTCCCCCATTGGGCTGACTGGTTCTGTCCACGATTTTCCATTAGAACATGGTTTAGTATGGTACAGTTTCTCCATAATGGTGGAATGTTTTAGTGAACCAAGGTTCCTGGTCTCGATGGATTGAGAAGCATTCTGTTTTGGAACATTATAACATTCTCATTGATTAATGGCATACATTATTGCTGACATACACAAGTTAGCAATGATGTCGTTGAATTTATATTGACATACTAGGCATTGTGCATTTTTGCGCACAGGCAGGGGCACCACTGGTTGTAATATCACCTTCAACACTCATGCACAGATATCTTTTGCAAAGATCTTCCCACCAAACTTTATTTGACAAATTCTTTAAGGTACTTGAAAGCATGCCCAAAGCCAGTATAGCATTTTTTTTCTTAGTTTGGGTTCATGTTGGTGGCCATTGCCAATGTCGAGGTGAGGATTAAGGTCAATTTAAGTGCAAATAAGTTATTTCACAATCTGAAGCGGGTTTAGAGAATGGGGCAGTGCTGTCCACAAAACATGTATAGAATCTCCAGTGCATCAGGTTCTGCAGAGCGTCTTGTGACTTCAGCACTTTGTCCTTTGGTTGGCTGGGTAACTATTGGAGGTGTAGTTTCTATCATTGGATGCACCTTATTTGAGGGTGGTGTGAAGACCGTTACAATGCTGTGTTTTTCAGCATAACATTTAGGAGGCTCTGCAAAAGGAGTAACTTTGTTCTCTGTAGTCCCCTTTGGAGTGTCAGATTTTTGCTCATCTGACTGTACCTCGGAATCACTGGCATTTGGAAGGTGAAAGTAGGTGAACGTTTTCCCGGGGCACCCTGTATTTTCCCCTTCCTCTGTGAAAGACGGATCCTTGTCAGGCATCATTGGAGAATGGCCAAATAAGGAATATGGAATATCCTCTTTCCCAGAATCCTGCTCTGACTCAGCCAATCCAATTTTCTCTTTTACATGCTTGGGTGTGTCTTCATTCTCTGGACAAGATTTCGGACTCATTTGGTTTTCCCTACATAACCAGCGCCCCTTATCAATTAGGACTGCATCCTTTGGTCCCACCCTGGCATTCAGAGTGATACAATGCATTGGCTCATTGAAGCTGTCTCCTAAACTTGTGGCATTAAAGTATGACAAATCTGGTGTGGAATTTGTGTGAGCCTCATTGATGGAGGGCAGCCTGGGGGCATTTGTACTTCTAAGGCCTTCTCTTTTCTTGACTTTGTGGGCTGAAGAAGATCTCTTCTCATCGGAACTAGGTCCTTTAGAACCTTGTCCATAAAGCCGCTCAATAGTTCTTTTTACATAACCCTTGGCGATGGCCAACCTGCATGCGTCTTTCTCTTCTCTTGATGCCTCTGAGGATGATGAGGATTGGTGTTCATTTCTGTCAGAAGATTCATGGTCATCTGACAAATCAGAACTTGGGCTGCACGGCTGTGTCTGTATGTCTGTACTGTTTTTAGCAAGAAACATGTCTCTGATGGATTTAACTCGGTTGGTTTGAATGTGTACCTCTGAATCTCTGTTTTTGGAATCATAGCTGAATGCTAATGATGATGAGACAGAATCTATTGATGCCCTCTCTGTGGTTTTGGTAATCTCTGCTGCCTCTAGATTTGGTTCATTGATGTGGTTCAAGAGCTGCTTGCCAAATGTCTGTGCTGTATTATAAGGTCTCTTACTCACTGATTTTTCCTGGTCTTGTAGACTGCTGATAAGCTTTGCAACAGTGCTTGCCTTTTCTTCCTTAAAATCAGTCTCATTTTCTTCACACTCAGTGGCTTCCTCAGACATCTCCTCAAAGTTCTCCTGGTAGACTGTGTAGCATTCTGGCGCTTCTAGGATCACATGTTCCTCTTCAGAATAAGTCCTACGTTCCATACTCAAGTCTTGATGTTGTATTTCATCTACTTCTATATTTGATTCAATATGAACAAAATGAGAAATACCTTGCACCTCAGGTAATGCTACATCCCTCTCGGTTCTCTTTGTTTTATTGTGTAACTGATCTTGGGTTTGAATGGTCTGAATCTCATTTTCCCAATGCCCTGATATCTTCTCTTTTGAACATATTTGTTCTTCTACATCTTTCGGCCCAGAACTTTTCACAGTAAGATTCTTTTCTTCATTGAAAGACCTTTCCTCGGGAAAGATCTCATCACAATAGCTCTCATTCTCCTCCTGTTGGCTGACCTTTTCATTCACAGAGAAATTTAGTTTTCCTGTACAGGTAACATGTGACTCCTCTGATAATTCAGTCCCTTCCTCTTCAACAATGTCTATGTCTTTTATTATCTCATTTATTATCACCTCTTCTTTTTTTAATAATATCTTATCTTCTTCAGAACTATTTTCTTCCCATGTACCTCTTCCCTCATTACTTTCCCATTGTCTTTCTACTCTCATCTCTTCTTCCTTTTCCTGATGTTTCTTGACAGTTTCTTCTTCTTGTCGCTTGGGTCTTACTTTCTCCATTTCTTGAAGTATTGTTCTTTTTAACCCCATCTCTCTGCACATTTCAGCTCCAAAGCTAGATTCACTAGATGGCATATCTTCACAGATATCCGAGTCAGCTATTGCATCACCCTGAAAAGTTCTGTCTATGTTAGAAAAGTTCTCATTTCTCAAATCCTTTTGGTATCTATCAGCAATCATAAGATTGTCCGTATCAGGTCTTGCCAGTGTGCCTGCCGTGAAAATCTGTGAATTGTCACTATCCTTAAGGTGTGCATTTATAGCTCTATCAATAACTGAATTAACATAGATGCTCACATAATCTTCCAGAATATGAGTAAAATCTGAGAAAATAGCCATCTGCTCTTTAGAGTGGAGCTCTGAACAGCCATTCATTTTATTTTCTGGGACTGAATCACTAACTTTGTCAGTGTCCTCCATTTGATTGCATATCATGTACTCTACATCTACATGGTTGAGGGCTGCTAGCTCCTCTCTGACCCTCTCAGGAACACCTAAATGTTCCATCAGCACTTGGATAGAATGTTCTTCCTCATCTGAACTTGGCCTGTGATGGGACTCACTCCCAGTGGTGTCTGGTGTGGCACTGCTACTTCTTGCTTTATTGCTCAGTACTTGGAAGCCCTTCCAGTTCTGTAGCAGCTGAACAGATGCTGAGTTGTAGAGGTCAGATAGACTTGTCCTTAGATGCTCTGCATCCTCTAATACTGCCAGTTCATTTAGAGACTGCAGCATGAGCATAGCTTCAGATCTTAGGTTGGTCTCAGTGTGACAACATGTATTTAAATGGCTTAAGCCATCCTTTAACGTCATGACAGCAAGAAAGGCAAGGAGTACCCTGGAGGAAGAGCCAAATGTAGATGCCAAGTTTGAAGAAAAATCTGGCAGACACTTGGACGTTTTCAAACACAATGACCACTTGTGCTGTGTTATCTCACGAAGTGACTGAATGGCATAGCAAAGCTGATCAAGTACTGGCTTCATATCGGGCCTTACAGCCATTTTAACTGTGTAGAATTTTTGCGCTTGAAAATCTATAGGCTTTGTTTGGATCCTCAAAGTATTCTCTGTGTCATACGAGTAGGTCTTACTTGTTAGCTCAGAAATCTGTTGATGTCCACTTGTTTTTGTTAAGTGATCACTTTGTTCTTTGTCTTTGTTTTTGGTGTTTCGCGAATATAAATGGATCCCTTTCTCATCAGTCGTGTCCTTTGTTGATGGTTGTATTGTCTTAGCAGATTGATAATTGAACAGTGATGCTTTTACCATTGTGTTATTTTTGGGTATAGTTTCTAAACAGGAGTGCACTGGACTCAGTTGAGGTTCACTTTTCTGTAGCCAGAGTTCAACATATTCTGTCAATGTGCCTTTGCTGAGTGATGCTTTATTTCCAGTTTCATTTGGTAGCGTGTAACTATCAGCTTGCACTTGTACGTTGTTTTGTTCTCTTTCAACCAATATTAGGCTCTGGTTGTCTGTTTTAAGTTGATCATGCTCTGTTTGAGGCTTTGGTCCTTTTCCACTATTATTTCTCCTTTTCAGTAGTTTTTGAACAGCTTTTGCTCTGAAATGTTTCATAGCTCCTTTCTGGCTTAATAAATCAGCTCTTATTTTCTTTATTTCTTTCAGGATGTCATCTTTTTTATCTCTCTGTTTTCTTTCTGGATTAGCAGACTTAAACAAGTAATTCTTTTTGACTATTACTCTCACTGGCTTCCTCTTTGTGGTTGCATCAACAGTAGGAACTCCTTTAGATACTGAGGCTTTTCGGGATGCAGTAACTGCTGTTGCCGACACCTTGGCCCTTTGTGTTGAGGGGGTGCTTGTTTTGTATGTGGAAGCATGTGGTTTGGACATTGGGGAGAGTATATCTTGTATCCCAATTGACTGACTTTTGATGGTTGTCAAGGTCTCCGATTTCATTTCCTCATTGAAGGAATGGAATGTTTTTTCTGAGGATACCATGTCAGAAGATGCTATATAGCCACGTTGCGTATTTCCTGAGAAGTTCTCTTGACAAGTCTGCATTTCATAGATGTGTAACAGTGTCTCACATGTCTTTTTCTGATTGTCCTGGAACTGGAGCCATGTGGTGGTGTTCATATCGGAGGGCAGAGTGCATCGAGGTTTGGGTATAGGGCGGTTACAATGCTGGGCCATGTAGTCTTCCTGGTTCACTTCTCCATTGTCCAGATCTTCCATGTAAGAGTATGAAGAGATCTCATGAATTTCTGTATCACTAACAGTCACGATGCTCTCGATAGATCCTTGTTTGTGTTGTACCTTGTGCAAGTGGGCAAGCGGTGAAGGAAGCCTCTCTAACTCCATGCTTGCTGTGCCTCCATTGATCTCACTCTGTTGATTTACACAACAGCCTTCCTTCCTGTCACTGGGGTCACTCTCGATGTCCTCTGTGGCAGCAGTATCATTTTGAGGGGGTAAGTTGTCAGGTAAATTAGCATCTAGGTCAGGACAGGGAACGGTGGCTGCTAGAAATTGATTGCACACACTGGAACGACTAACCGTGGTGGTCCAATGAATTGTTTCTTCCTCTTTAATAGTGAGGCGTACCTTCATTTCTACTGTCATACTTCCATCTTGATTGACTCGAAAGGATTTCTCAATGTCATCGTCAGACGGCATGTATGTGTCATCCTCTCTCTCACCATCCAGACTGGTGATTATTTCTGCTTCAGAAACGGACTCAAGGTGATGTCCAGGCACTGCTTCCACAGAGCCATTTGGGATGCTTGGACAATCACACATACTTTCTGGCAAACTGCTTTGTATTTGATTCACCAAGTAGCGTTCTGAAGATAGGGAGAAGGGAAAAGATTTGGTGCTGCGGGATTTCTTTTTTCCTTTAGAATGTTGGTGATATGTAGATAGCCGTAGAGTTGTTTGATCAAGTCAGGACAGCAGTAGAGCAATGCAAGTGAGAAAGAAAGAGCAGACAGAAACAGATTAGATAGAGAAAGCATGCATGCTATAATCCATATTGAAGAAAGTAGGTCACTGTAGGTATTACAGTAGATATGAATGCCTCAGCACTTACTTCAAGACAGTCTCTGTAATAGATTATCTTGACATGCAGTGTAACGTATAAGATACATGTTTTAAAAAATAGAATAAAGTATTGAATATGTGCAAAGTTACTTTCTCCCCATTATTATAGAAGTTGAGTACTGGAATAAAAGGCAAATTAATCAACTTACTGGTTATTGGATGCCGCCGTCCCAGTCTTTTAGCTGGTGGCCACACTGGAGGAGATGACTTCTGGACATCATAGTTGCTTTTTTTAAAGGGTTCTCGGCCAGCAGTCACCAATACCCCAGAGCATAAGATCAATGCAGGAAGCCCGTCCACCTATGATAATGTGAAAACATCCTTATCATGTGTCAACAAAGCAGAGATAAGATAAAAGTGTAGATAGTAGTCATTCTAGAAGACATAATTGTAATTAATTCATAGATGTCAGTTTAGGTCATTTATTAAAGCTAAGAGTTGTTAACAAAGTCAAATTCAAGTAGAGTGTGGCTTTAATAAAGGCCAATGTTGTTTGTAGACTCTATAGACTTTCATTGTATGGAAAAACAGTTCAAGAAACATTCTTTAAAATATCTTCTTTTATGTTCCACAGAAGAAAGAAAGTCGTACAGGTGTGGAATTACAAGGGTGAGTAAATGATAACAAACTTGGTCGAGGATGAGAGGTTGCATATGTTGTGTCCTGTTGGAGCACTGCAAATTTACATGGACTGCACTAGCCAGTGGCTTGAGTTTGATAAGCTGTTTATTTGTTTCAGGGACAGAAAGAAGGGTGTAGCCATTACAAAAAGGCCATTCGTTAGTTGGTGAAAGCAATTTTGTGCACCTATGATTGATATCACAAATAGGCGTTAGGGTCTATTCTATGAGGAGCATGGCTTCCTCTTGGCCTTGAGCCCAATATAATTTTTAATGGTTTTTGTTAAGAAATTTTAATGGAGAACAAAGAACAGAGACCCCTAGATCAAGGTTAAATTATATGTGCTTATCATGCTTTTTACATAGGCTGGAAAAGGTGGCAGCTATAGAGGCTTTGGCCCTGGAGGAACGTTTTCATAGTTATCGGAAGTACCTGCTTTTTTGCGTGTTTGCACCGAAGGAACTGGGAATGATTTTAGTTATAGGACTAAATTAGCTACAACTTCAGAGTACGGTCTAACCCAGCACAGTGACGTAAGTGTATGTTGATTGGCCGAACGCATGCCATATGAAATGTTGACATTGTTGAATGCCGTGCTTAAAAGACATCGCTGTTGGCCGAATGCAACCAGGAAAATTGCCCTAGGGGAAAATTTAGTTCTCGGGGAACCACCCTAGTTGAGTTCCTATAAATACCTGGTGTGAAAACCCCTTATATGGTTGTATGCCGTAATGGTATACAGTTCCCATAGCATCGGCTACGGCAGAACCAATGAACGAGAATTTCTCGGGTTAAGAGTATATCAACTTTCAGTTGTTTGCTTTATGTGTCAGATCAAGATGCATTTAATACTTTGCATTTGTAAAAGTAGTAGATATTTTGGAGCCCCATCCTAACCATCCTAACCCCATCCCTACCTTAAACCTACCCACTTCTCAACAACATAAAACATGTAACAGGCAAATAAATGTACAGTCACGGGTATTTATTGCAAAAACTGACCAAATAACAGTGTAAAAGTATTACAGACAACTCATGTTGCATTCCAAGTCTTCTGAAGCCATAAGATTTCATTATATATGAAGAACAGAGTGTAAGGTTTTAATCACTGAAAATGATCCCACACCATGAAGGCACGCAGTCATAGCTCATTCAAAGCTCATTTTGTGTGTCTCGAGACACACAAAAGCCAATGGCATTTCACAATCAGAGCTGACGTAAAGCTTTTTCTGGCGGAAATAGCTGCATCCCAATTCAGAGGCTGCAACACAATGGTCGAAGCGAGCATTGTCAAATGGGACGCAGCTAATGCACAGGATCCGAGCTACATGGTGGATGGAGACGGTGATCATTTTTGGATCTGTTCCACACACAAATCAATCGTTTAACCTCGAAACACTTGGAATATTTGTACTTTTTGAATAAATTGTGACTGTAGTCGAATCTGCCTGTTATATTCTGTGTTTTATATTATATAATACATATGGGTAGGTTTAGGGGGTTGGTGGTTGGTTTACATGCTCAAACATTTCTAAATAGTGTAAATAAAATTAATGTAAATAAAATTATGCTGCCTGATTAAATTGAAAACCCCAACATATACATGTCAGAAGTACCTGCATGTTGGAAAATAACGCTAAAGGGGTACCCTTTGGGTGACGCAGAGGTTGTTGAGAATATATATGTAGATATTTAGGATACTCGATTAAATGTGTAGTAGTTCAATAACAACCATAAATTGCAGTCATGTTCTACAGGACAATTAAAGTTAGCATTATTAATAAAGCTGGTTTGGTGGTATATATGCCATGTCTCTGAATCCTTTCTATCCCAGATTGCAGTTGAGTATAATAGGATGAAATAGTAAAGAGGCTTAGCCTCACTGGGTAGCAGGTCTTCCTTGGTCTGTAAATGCTATTTATGCTCACTCAGACACTGGGTCAGCTTACTTGCACCAGAGCCACTACTGACATGGTCACCACTCTTATCAAATAAAACACTGGAAATATAGTAATGGCTCACAGTTTCTTTTGTGTCCAATGTGAAGCTGCTCTGTCAAAACAAGTGCATGTGTTTTTGTAGCTTGGTGTTTTACATAGGCTAAACCTTTAAATTGAGGCACAGTAATAATGCAAGTTCAATGTAGAGACCTAGATTAAGGGGAGGGGAAACCTGTCGATAAACAGTCATTATTTTTGGAGTTAACTTATTTATTAATTAAATAAGAGATTTGAAGAACTGAATGAAAAATAAAATATTGTAACTAAAAACGAATATAATTTGGTGGCAAAATCCTTACCCTTCTTCCTTCAGTTGTGTATAGCTTGAGTACAGGGAAGCGCATGACCTCTGACATGTGATCTAACAGTGCTTCGAAGGAGTATGTTGTTCTCCTCTGCAGCGTCAGTGTGTGCTTCACTTCTGGCTCTCCATTGCGGAACAGCACTAGCCGCTTTGGTGAGTGCAACAGGACCCGCTCGTTCCGTCGGCCGCTGTAGGTTCCGTGTTGAGCAGGGCTGTGTGTGTACCAAGCCATGCGCCGGGCGCTAACAGGACGAGCGTGATACCAGGGAGGCGGTTTCCGGCGCGCTCGTTCCAGGTCGATGGGTTTGACAGTTCGGCGATCAGAGCAGATGTAGGATTGACCATGATGTAGCTGGTCGAGGGACCGCACCGCTGTGTGACCACGAGGAGTTGTAATGGTGCGCACTCCAAACGGCAACGGCACACGCTTGGACAGGCTATCCAGGAGAGCCTCGAAAGTTTTAAAAGTGCGGCTGTTGATGATCACAGGCAGACCACTGAACTGGGCATCGCCGCTTTTATAGAAGCACACACGTTTGGAGGCGGTTGTCTCAGTGATGAATGGCTGCCGTGATGTCATCTGAGTGTGACCACTGGCGGTGGACTGGGCCTGTGGAATAGCCTTCCGCACTACCGGAGCTTCGCTCATCATCGCAGTTTAAACCGCATCCTACATGGAGGAATGCATGAAGAAAGAAACTCAACTGACAAAAATGGCCACTTAAGAATATTAGCAAACCTGCACAATCATGCTTTTGACCTTAACCACTCCAGTGAAAGCATTCCTTTTTTAAATATTATAAACCGTCCTGAAAAGACCAGCTGGAGAGAAATGTGCAACCCAGGCTCAATGGAAAAACGGCAAAATGATATGCTATTGCATTGCATCTCGAACGTTTCACAACAGTGTAATGTCCAGTGGGTGGCGCTAAAAGCCTGTTCAGTTTTATCTGCGAATGTTTTATTATGTTGATTGTTGTACATATTGTGGCAGTTCTGAAGTGAGTGATGCAAAACAGTTAATGCTCTGTCGCAATTGAAAATAATGTACCATTGACACTAACCCTAAACATACCCGATAGTGTTAACAAAAGCAATCGTAGGATTAAATCACATTTGCTGAAACAACCATGGCATTTTAGCTGATATTAAAAGTCTCTGATCTTTTTTTATCATACCCGACTTGTACCCGAGCACTTCACATCAACTGCACTGCTGTATCAGCTGAGCTGCCGAGCAAGTTTACTGCGCCAGAGATGACAAACACATAGAGCTGGTTATGTGATGCAAACGTTTACAAATCGTTTTGAGATCATAATATAGTATTGTGCAAGGAACAGCATGAAAATAAGTCTTTATCAATTGATAATCTGCCCCCGTAATCATACACTCTAAAAAATTTTGGGTTAAAACAACCCAAGTTGGGTTGAAAATGGACAAACCCAGCAAATGGGTTGTTTTACCCAGCAATTGGGTTAAACGTTTGCCCAACCTGCTGGGTAGTTTTATTTAACTCAACTTTTGTTTAAAAATGACTGTATTGCTTGCTTAAAATGAACCCAAAGTATGTTGGAAATTAACATTTATTAATAAGTTTAATGAATAATAATTAAACATTTATTAAATTGCTTATTAATAAATGTTCACCTTTTGATTATTATTCACTCTAAAAAATGCTGAGTTAAATATGGACAAACCCAGGGATTGGGTTGTTTTTCTACCAATTTTGGATTTATTTTTTTTAGCCAGCAATATAGTAATATAGTAAAAGATGTGTTTTTGCTCACCCCAAATAGGGGCAAATTTGTGGGGTATTTTAAGCTGAAACTTGACCATACCAGAGACTTATATTACATCTTGTGAAAGAGGGCATAATAGGTGCGCTTTAACCCAACCTGCTGGGTTTGTCCATATTTGACCCAACTTAGGTTGTTTTTAACCCAGCATTTTGCTGTTGCCTCTAGTAATTATGTGTCTGATTTTTAATTTCCAACCTATTTTGGGTTCATTTTCAGCCAGCCATATAGTCATTTTTAAACAATAGTTGGGTTAAATAAGACTACCCAGCACACTAGGCAAACATTTAACCCAATCACTGGGTTTGTCCATTTTCAACCCAACTTGGGTTTTAATTTTGTATAAAAAGGGTTAAAATTGCATGCTGTTTTACTGCCTCTAGTGTTCATTTCTTTTGGAAACTGCAGTTGTTTTTGATGATGTTTTTTTTTTTTGCAAAAATGTAAGTAGGGGTAAGTTTTTCCAATGAGCCTGTGTTGGAAATGTATTTTATGTCTTTTTAGGTCTTTAATTGCTACAGCCCTTGGTCCAGCATCCAAAACACAACATACGCTGATATATTTTCATCAGATTTGTTATAATATTTGAGATAATATTGGATCATATTTTCATCCTTATTACAAATAAGCTTCGAGATTGCATATTCTTTACCACCATTAAATCTATTATAGCGATACTTAATGTGCAGTTATTTCAGTTGTTCATGCCTGTTTTTGTGGATTCGTACAGGTTTAATGGCAGGTGTTGTTTACTGTTCAACAGGTCCGGATTAAACCATCACTAGAATTGTTCCAGTCAGAGACACGCTCAAATAATCAGCCAATCTTTCTTCAACCATTTAAAAATAATAGTAATAATAATAATAATTGGACAGTAAACAATACTATTACACACAACTTAGTAGAAAACAGAATTCTTTAAAAGGTAAACTATTAAAATATATGAACTGAAAAAATTCAAATTAAATTTTAATAGTCAGAAGGACTCCATCTATAAACTGCATTCTATCATTAGGTTACAATAAGGAAATGGTAGTTGTTGTTTTTTTCTTCTTCTGTCCCTTAATGCTCTGAATACAGCTTTAGCCGTGGAAGATTTGCCCGGTAACAACAAAGCAGTTAAAGAAAACGCTTCACAAGACTCAAAAACACTACATTAAATGTACAGTCATAAATGTTGTAAAATACTCACTGTGTTCCTCATTTTGAGCAGGATTTAAGTTAATGTGAACATTTTGTCACCCATAAGCGCTGTCATATGCTCTTCAGAAAAGCCCTTCAGTGGAGACTGGAAGTTATTTTGAGCGACTGCTTCAGACTTCATTTGCTTAATCTTTGCTCACTTGTAATCTCACCAGCAGGGCTGGGCTACGTGTGAGCTCCGCTGTACTCGCTCTTATCTAGCCTGTTGATCTATTATAGACACCAGGAGTCTCAATTTAGGCACCATCACCCTAGCCCACCTTGTTTCTTGGCTTGTCTTATGTAAGAAAAAAGACACATCAGTATATATAACAATATCTTATCAATGACATGCAATGAAAAAAAACAAACAAACAAAAAAAAAACACGTTTGAAGTTCATATCAACTTGAATAGATGATTTTTAGAGTGTTTTTATAAAAAAGAAAATAATACATTTAGTCCTGGTTCGCTTAGCGTTCACTCTGTCACTTTTAACACCAAACAAATATACAAAAGAAATGGAAAACAGACATCCAAAACAACACTGTGAGCTAAACACGCTTGTTGTATGTGAGTACATGATGGTATTTTTAGTGGTTGAGAACACGTGAAGAGCTTCCCAGGTAAAAAATAAAATAAAGTACATTTGAATGCACTAAAAAATACTTCAATACGAGCAAGTACATTTGTAGTACATTCTTATTTTTGTGTTAAATAAAATTGTAAAAGTTATTTCTACTTCAGCACATTTAAATACCACTAATACTTAAATTGAGTTTTAGTGCATTGAAATAAAGTATACTACCTCAAAAATATATAGAGAAGTTTTATTAGTGTATTTCTTAAAAGTGTGCTCAATCTTAGGAGACTTTTATATAGTAATCCTAAATTTAAATTAAATAGATTTTATTGAAAATATATGGTCCCACTTTATATTAAGTGGCCTTATTTAAATTAATCATTTGATACATTGCATTTATTGTGTACATACACAATATGTACATTGTACTTATATTTTAAAAACACCTGCATGTAATTACATCTGTAATTATATTTATAATTACTCTGTTGACCAATCGCTTACACCTTACCCCAACCTTAAACCTACCCAAACCACCAAACCTGTCCCTAACCTTACCCGTATCCTCCTCAATAGCAGCAAAAGTGTTTTGCAATTCACTATGAACCCAATAAGTACATTGTACTTATTTTTTGATGTAAGTACATAGTAGTTAAGTCCACTTAATATAAAATGGGACCAAATATATTACTGATATACAAGTACATTTTCCCAACTGTGGTACTTAAGTACACTTAATATAAGTGCACCAATTAGCACTAACACTTAAATTGATTTTAAGTCTAGTCAGATAAAGTAACCAAATAGTGTTTTACAAGTGTGTTACTTAAAAGTGTGCTTTGAACGCTTTACATACAATTTTAGTAGATTTAAAAAAGCACATTTTAGTTCATATCCATGGTGTCTCAAAATAGCACATTTGAGTACACTGATGTTCTTAAGATTAAGAAGTAAAGAAGAATTTTTAGTATATTAAGTACAAAATTAGTGCGTGAAAAGTACATTATGGAAGTGTACTGAAATAAAGTGTATTTTAGTGAACTTTTTTAACCTGGGTTATAAAATGTTTAAAGCAGTCAAAACAAATTCCTCCGTTACCGGAGGGCGACGTGTACCGAACTGTAGGGGGCGACAACGCGACCATGACAAGACGAACCAGGTGTTCTTGAGCATTCTGCGCTTTTTAGGGTCACATCTTGTGACATCACATCCTGTTTTTGATTAGTTTAGATGTCTTTGGTCCATGTTGCGTTCATATTTCATTCGAATCGCACCAGATTGGAGCGATACACACTTTATCAGGGGTCTCGGTCCGCTTGTTTGGTGCGCAGCAGAATTCAAACCTATTCAAATGAGCCGCACTAACAGAGTTCACTTTAATCCAACCAATTCTGCCAAGTTTGAACACACCCTATGTGACACAATTATACTTAATATAACACACTTTAATTACAATCTTTGCAGCAGTGGCTCACTTATTGTTTATCCAGCATGGATTCTTACTGCCTTCTCTCATCTGAGATATCTGGAATGTGTGTCTCTATATTTAACCCTTTGCAGTAGTCTAGGCGCCGGCTTCAGATCCCCGAGCGAACATGCTTACGCTAGGAAACTATCCAAGACATGTTTGGGATAAACATAGAATTTGTTTGATATGTCTGTGCCAGGGCCTAAAATGTGGACACACAAATGAACATGCATAGATGACACAAAGCCAAACCAGCCTGTGTATTATAACACAGTAAAACACAATAAAAGTGTTTAGAAGCAACATCCCATCCCCTTTTTTTAATTTCTTACACAGACCAGCACAAGTGTTGGCAGAATTGGTTACTTATGCACAAATAAAAAGTGACAAAGCTGAGATAGCTCAAAATACTCCAAGTAGAATCTACACATCCTTTACTAATTATTTAAAAAAGCACAAGAGCGCACCCTAAAGGCAATGTGTGAAATGTCATGTTTAACCTGAGAAGATGTAGAATGCCAGGTGTTTAAAAGATGAATCATTATAAATGACAAGTCTGTATAGATTTAACATATCTTAAAGTCTTATATGAAAAAGCATCTTAAAACACTGCACTGTGATTGGTCAAGTGGATAACACTGATCATCTGTTAGTGGGTGGATATATTAGGCAGCAAGTGAACATTTTGTCCTCAAAGTTGATGTTAGAAGCAGGAGAAATGGGCGAGCGTAAGGATTTGAGTGAGTTTGACAAGGACCAGATTGTGATGCTAGACGAATGGATCAGAACATCTCCAGAACTGCAGCTCTTGTGGGTGTTCCCGGTCTGTAGTGGTCAGTCTCTATCAAAAGTGCTCCAAGGAAGGAACAGTGGAGAACCGGCGACAGGGTCATTGAAGGCTGGCCCGTGTGGTCCGATCCAACAGACGAGCTCCTGTAGCTCAAACTGCTCCAGAAGTTAATGCTGGTTCTGATAGAAAGGTTTCAGAATACACAGAGAATCAGTTTGTTGCGTATGGAGCTGCAGACCAGTCAGGGTGATGCTGACCCCTGACCCCTGTCCACCGGCAAAGAGCCAACAGTGACACGTGACATCAGAACTGGACCACGGAGCAATGGAAGAAGATCTGGTCTGATGAATCACGTCTATTTAAGTGTTTACAGTAGCTCCGCCCACCATCAGCCTGACTGATCCGGACAAACTGACAAGGAACCTGTCTGGTAACAGGATCACCTTTTACCGAACTCTTTTCCCGTCACATATCAGATCAGAGGGGAGTTTATTTTAAATAAAAATTAATAAAATATTCGAAAAGTGGAAATAAAGTGCCTAACGGGTATTTATTAGTGGGAGTAAAGTGTTTATCGTATAGGGGAGGACTTTATAGTTGAAATTAGGGCCCGAGCACCGATTGTTATCGCTCAGTCAATTAATTTTCTTCTTCGAAATTAATCACATTTTTGAGGGCCTAAACGTGCTCGAAAACTCATGAAACTTTGCACACGTGCCAGAAATGGTGAAAATTAGGTGTGGCAAAATGGCTCAGTAGCGCCACCTACAAAAACCTTTCGCGCTGCGTTTCATGTACAAGTATGAAATTCAGTAGACACATGTAACAGCCCAATACCTACAAAAACGTCTAACAGGAAGTGAGATTTTTTTTTTGATTTGAAAAACGTTGAACTTTAACAAACTCCTCCTAGAGCTTTAATCATATAGACATCATATTTGGTCAGTCTAATCTAAAGGGCTTTGCGACGTTAAATTGTGAAGAACTTGAGTTTTCGTTGAAGGGCGTGTCCGATGTTTTGCCATGAAACGAGAAGTTGTCGTAACTCAGGCATACAATGTCTGATCTGCTCCAAACTTCACATGTGTGATAAGAGTCCTGCCCTGAACACATCTACATCACAATATTCAGTTACAGTCAAAGCGCCACCTGTTGGCAGCAGGAAATGTTGTGCGTAGAAATGACTTTGCCACATTTCTCCTATATTTACATGCATGTCACCCACTGCTCACTGCTTTCCAGGTGCGAGGGCCCTTTCATCGCTGCTTGCAGCTTTAATTGAAGTTGTAATTAGAATTGAAACAACTGATTCCTGACATGAAGAACTTTGCAACACTGATGCTGTTTTTCCTGTTTATTACTGTAAAGCTGCTATAAAGGAATCTGACTGAATAAAATAGACCGCTGGATACTAACACAAAAGTAATGAAAAGGAAAAAAAATAATGTGTTTTTACACTTGCATGTCTCTTGCTATTCTGCAGGTGCAAATGTGGAACTTGTACGATAAACAGGAAGATTGGTGTGAAGCTTCTCTGAGACGCGTGTGTGAAACACAAACAGACCTGTTTCAACGTACACTTACTCAGTATTCCTGTTACAATCAGCTACATTTAGAGTTTACTTCACTAACACACAAATAACAAAAGAATCCATGTGTGTCAGTTATATTTATACATCTAAGGGTCAAATCAGTGGAAAAAATAGCTTATTGTGTCACTGTGTAGAGCTACTGCAGTGTGAGGCTATATTTAGCAGCAGCACAACTGGACTGGGATTGGGAAAGCCGTGCTTATGAAAGTGATAAGGCCAGGGAGGAGACACATATTTCAAGGATTATAAAATCCTGTCACATCGACACACACACACACATACACACTTCTGTGCATTTACTGTAACTTTCATCCAAGCTTTGAGGCAGAGAAGCACAATGTCTATGAGAAACAGCTGCAATCTATGGGACGTCTCCTGTCTGAATATGCCTTTATGTGTGTGTGTGTGTGTGTGTGTAATCTGCTCCAACAATTGTCTTCTTCTCAAACACAAAACTTTATTTATTAAACACACTCAACTGTGTCCCACCCATATAAAAATAAAATTCATTAATATCTCAAATGTTCTTCCCAGACATTAATTAGATGAAATGGAGAGCGAAAGTCTTCTGCTGCTAAGATTTATTCGTAATCTCACACGCTCCCACAATAAGAGACCTCAACATATTTCTCAAACTGTGCCCAGGTCAGGGTAAATCTGCAATAAAAAGTCAATTTAAATATAAAAAAGAAAGTTTCATAAGGAACATTTGATACTTGCATGAAGCATGATTGTCAAAGTCTTCTAAGCAATAACATTTTCCTATTTGCTGTTTATGTGAGTCAGTGCATGTTGCTTTCACAGTTCCTGTTTTTCGACTTTATTGTGCCTGCGTAATCTGTTCGCTCACATGCGTGCTAGAGTTAATAAAGATCTCTGTTTAGTAAAGGCTTCACAGATTATCATCACATTTAAGGCATCTGTGCCAAAAGAGCAGAACACGTTCTTTAAAAGTTGAACTCATTTTAACACGAGACGCTGCAACAGACGCGAGCCGTCTAGCGCGTTCACATTGAGAAACAATGGAAAACTCTGTGTGAACCGGTTCTAACACAAGCATGAACATGCACACATTTACACACAATAGAAGGTTGAACTTATTTATAGATTGAATACAGTACAGAAATCTGCAGTGAAGAGTGACGCGGTCGAGAGGGAATTAACGTGAACAAAGCAACACAATATTGTGCTTTACTTTTTATTTTTTTGAAAAATGCAACAACAAAAAAACAATGATAAAATAAAAAAAAATAAAATAATTAACAGAAAGTGACTCTGAAAGGGTATTACTGTACAGTCCAAAAAATGCTGGGTTAAAAACAACCCGAGTTGGGTTGAAAATGGACAAACCCAGAGATTGGGTTAAATCCTGTTTTATTAATCCCAACCATTGTTTAAAAATGACTGTTTTGCTGTCTTAAAATGAACCCAAAATATGCTGGAAATTAAAAATCAGACACATCTAGAGGCAACAATAATAATCAAAAGGTGAACATTTATTAATAAGCAATTTAATAAATATTTATTACTCAATTATTCGTCAAACTTAATAATAAATGTTCATAAACATTTAATTTCCAACATATTTTGGGTTCATTTTAAGCAATATAGTCATTTTTAAACAATAGTTGAGTTAAATAAAACTACCCAGCATGTTATCTCAATTTTCAACCCAACTTGGGTTGTTTTTAACCCAGTGTACAGTTCATTTTACACTGACAATATTTTCTGCTTGCGTTTACTACTCGTTGGAGGAAAAACATTTTCTTTCTAGAGATTTTTGCACCAGAATTTGCCCTGTGAGTCATGAGTATTTCTGTCCTGCTTTACAGAAAGAGAAAGATTGTAAATTTCAAAAGTGTAAATGCAAACAGCATATAGACGGACCCAAAGCTAACAATCGAACAAAACTCTGCCGTTTTAATGGGTTCAGCTACTGAAACAAGTCTGAAAACAACTGAAGGGCCTCTGTGGGAAATTAGACAAGCAGTTGATTGAAGCTAAAAATAATCAGTATGATTAATCAAGTTCATATTCAGGTTTTATCAAAAAGAGTGTCCGGTCTGCTCAGGAGTTACTGTAGCCGCAGTAGTACACAGCGTTGCTGGCGTCAGACAGTACGGTGGAGATGAGCTCGGACCCCTGCAGAGGTGCCTGAGGGACCCCGTAAATCAGACACTGATCAAACTCCACCTCATCCACCATCTGACCGGCACCGGTCTGCGAGTGTGGATCAGTCAAGGTGTGTTTGTGTGTATGAAAGGAAGATTCCTCAAAGGGACGCTTCGGCTGAGAGTTGGAGAAGACATCTAAAGTTGAAGGGAAAGCTTGATGAGAAGAAGAGGAAAGGCTTCTGTTAAAAATGCTGTGAGAGATGGAGTTATTGTGACTCTCGTTAAAAAGCTGCTGATTGAGATTGAGCTGTGTTTGGTTGGGATCGGTGTGTGTGTAAGTGATGCCGTGTTCCTGGAAGTGTTGATGGTATCTGCATGATGACTGCTGGTGACTGTCCTGAAGATGGCCAGAAAACCCCGTGGCCCCGGCGTCCATCGGAGACGGGTCGGGTGTCGGCAGGCTGTAGGATTCGAACGCCTGGCTCTCGCAGTACGGAGGCAGTCCTGAGTAACCCACGCCCTCCATGCCCAGGAGCGCCTGCGCGTCGCCCAGCCCTGACAGCAGAAAGCCAGAGTCCAGACGCTTCGTTCGCTTCACCTGTTTGCGACGCCGTGGCCGGTATTTGTAGTTCGGGTGGTCTTGCATATGTTTCGCTCGCAGGCGTTCGGCCTCCTCCACAAATGGACGTTTGTCCACCATTGGTAAAGCTTTCCATGACTTACCTGGAGATGATATGAAAGTGGATTTAATATGATGCATTTAAGAGACTTGAGCAGTTTAATTAATAATATTCACTCTAAAAATAGCTGTTAATAAACGAAACAAATTCACACAGTAAAAAACAGTTTTTCCATTGAAACAGTAATATAACGTATAAACAATGCATTCTGGGTAATATTATTTGTCGTTTTCGAGAAAGTAGCCAAGGCCTCTTCAACGCTATCATACGTATTTCACAAGGTTAGTGGTAGGTCATTCGTACGAATTCATACAAATTTCGCAACTCGTAAAATACTTACGATTTAGCAAAAAACTATTGTACGAGTGAGCTCGTTTGAATTAGCCACCTCAAAAAATATGTACGAATTGCCGTGAAATTGGGTTGGCCTCTTTTCTTAAAATGACAAATATTACCCAGAATGCATTGTTTTTACGGTATATTACTTCTGTGAATTACAATGCATTCTGGGTAGTATTATTTGTCGTTTTCGAGAAAGTAGTCTATAGGATAATTTCTCAAAAACTATAAATATTACCCAGAATGCTTTGTTTTTACAGTATAATCTGTATATTACAATGCATTCTGGGTAGTATTATTTGTCGTTTTCGAGAAAGTAGTCTATAGGATAATTTCTCAAAAACTATAAATATTACCCAGAATGCTTTGTTTTTACAGTATAATCTGTATATTACAATGCATTCTGGGTAATATTATTTGTCGTTTTCGAGAAAGTAGCCTATAGGCCTCTTCAACGGTATCGCATCGAACGATTTTTATAAACCCCTGTGATGGGGAGGTTTAGGGGCGGGGTTAGGGGTTGGTCATTCGTACGAATTCATACAAATTTCACAACTTGTAAAATACATCCGATTTGCCGTGAAATTGGGTTGGCCTCTTTTCTTAAAATGACAAATACTACCCAGAATGCATTGTTTTTACAGTATATTACTTCTGTGAATTACAATGCATTCTGGGTAGTATTATTTGTCGTTTTCGAGAAAGTAGTCTATAGGATAATTTCTCAAAAACTATAAATATTACCCAGAATGCTTTGTTTTTACAGTATAATCTGTATATTACAATGCATTCTGGGTAATATTATTTGTCGTTTTCGAGAAAGTAGCCTATAGGCCTCTTCAACGGTATCGCATCGAACGATTTTTATAAACCCCTGTGATGGGGAGGTTTAGGGGCAGGGTTAGGGGTTGGTCATTCGTACAAATTCATACAAATTTCACAACTTGTAAAATACATCCGATTTGCCGTGAAATTGGGTTGGCCTCTTTTCTTAAAATGACAAATACTACCCAGAATGCATTGTTTTTACAGTATATTACTTCTGTGAATTACAATGCATTCTGGGTAGTATTATTTGTCGTTTTCAAGAAAGTAGCCCATAGGCCTCTTCAACGGAATCTCACAGCCAATTTGTGCGTATTTTACGAGGTGGCTAATTCGTACGATTTGTCTAAACCCCAGTGATGGGTGGGGTTAGGGGCGGGGTTTGGGGTAGATCGTCCGTACAAATTCATACAAAATTTGATAACTCATATAATACGCACTGTATGATTTAGCAAAAAAACATACGAATTTGTTCGGGTTAGCCACCTTGTAAAATACGTACGAATGGCCTCTTTTCTGAAAATGATAGATATTACCCAGAATGCTTTGTTTTTATGATCTATTACTTCTGTGAATTACAATGCATTCTGGGTAGTATTATTTGTCGTTTTCGAGAAAGTAGTCTATAGGATAATTTCTCAAAAACTATAAATATTACCCAGAATGCTTTGTTTTTACAGAATAATCTGTATATTACAATGCATTCTGGGTAATATTATTTGTTGTTTTTGTTTTTTAAGAAAGTAGCCTATAGGCCTCTTCAACGGTATCTCACGGCCAATTAGTACGTATTTTACATGGTGGCTAATTCGTACGATTTGTCTAAACCCCAGTGACGGGTAGGTTTAGGGGCGGGGTTAGGTCATTCGTACGAATTCATATGAATTTGACAACTCGTAAAATACGTACGATTTAGCAAAAAACGTATGAGTGAGGTCGTACAAATTAGCCACCTCGTAAAATACGTACAAATTGCCGTGAGATTGGCTTCTTTTTTTTTTATGACAAATATTACCCAGAATGTATTGTTTTTATGGTATATTACTGTTTGAATGGAAAACTGTATTTTACGAACAGTTGAACAAATGAAGCAGAATATCCACACACAAAGAGCAGAATAAAAATACAGTTCCAGAATGTGTCTCTAATTGTTTCTTATTAAATTTACTGATAAATAATCTGATTCTACCTGCAAATTACATTATTATAAAGCAACAGTATATAAAATATAAAATATTTGGAGCAGAAAATTTGTGTCATAATAAAAAATATAAATGCATATTGCAAAGCTATGTGTGGTTCACTGTCAACATTGATTATTCATAATTGGTTTAACTTATTCACAGTATAGATTCACAGCTTAAAAAATATGAAAATGGTAACTTTATTTTAAGGTGATGTAGTTACTTTAAATAAGTACTGAGTAATATTAATTAACTACATGCACTTACTATTGAGTTACGATTAGGGTTTGGTTTAGGGTTAGTTACTTGTAATTATGCATAATTTACTGTTGATACTATAGTAAGTAAAATAAAGTGTTACCAAAAATATTTTCGGTAAAAATGCAAGTAATGATAAAAAAGTGTAAAACTGTTGCAAATAGTTTGAGAAAATAAGTTAAAAATTTTGCACAAAAGAAAAAAAGCTGTAGGCTGCGTCTCACTTTACGCATTCATGCTGAATTATATTAATATATGACATAAAATTAGACTTTTGGATCTAGGTGCTCTGCGTAAACTCCAGTTCTTGTTTTAATTTGATGCCAATATGCATATTTGTCACAAAGCTATATTTTTTAAAACTGCAATTGGACTTTTAAAACAATCCGGCCTGGCAGTAATAATGATTTAAACAAAGATTCAAAGGTGATTATTTTAATTTGAATAATTCCCCCCTGCTGATTTAATGATTATATCTCTTTTTAGTTAAATAAATAAATAATGCAAATTTCTCTACTCACCAAGCATTTTACTCAGCTCTGCGTTGTGCAGGTCCGGGTTTTGCTGCGCGAGCCTCTTGCGCTCATCTTTCGCCCACACCATGAACGCGTTCATCGGCCTGCGGATGCGCGGCTCGCTCTTCGCGCGCCCAGGAGTCTCGTGCTTTGCTTTGGAGTCCGAGGGTGGACTGAGCGGGTCCACCCACGCGCACTGCCTCGCGCCAGGCATCATGACTGAGCTGGTGCCTCGGGTCTGGCTGGGGTCGTCACTGGCGTAACCCGCATCGGGACTGCTCATCTCCTACACGCAGCGCGCGCGTGTCTTTGGTGATCACCGATGAAACTAGCCTCTGGGTGGCCAGGAAACCTCCTTTAATGAATGTCCTCTGCTTAGTTTCCTTGTGTTGAGTGCATACAGTATGTTCAACAATAAGGTCAGAAGTGCACAGCGAGGTTTCAGGCAGCTTTAAACTCAGAAGCCACCAATGGCGACCTGTGGGCGGACCGCGCCGCGGAAGGTGTGAAGGAATCCGCAGTGCGCGTTTCATCCCCCGGGAGACGCGAGACATTTTTGCCAGGGCCACGTTTTGAGAAATATAACGCATGTAACACACAAAAAGTGAATAACCACACCACTTCGACATGTGTTTTGCCAGTTGAGCCTGGTGAGAAGTTCATACGACTTCTGTTTTCGAGTGTTTATTAATGATCAAAACACACTGCATGTAATTTAACTTTTACTGAAACATTTTTATCTTCTTTCTAGGAGGCATATGCTTAAAAAGAATGTGTTAGTATGTGTTTTTGTTTGTCATGATGATAAAAAGTGCGAGACTTTAATGTTTTAGCCGCAAGCATACACTTTTTTGACAATAAATAATATCAAGTGGTTGAATGTTTCTCGTTGGTTGGCACGTATATTAAGGGTTAAATGTTTGCCACACGGATACGATAAATGCAACGTTTGGTTTAGGATTAATATCCTGCCAGTAGATATAACCGACCTGAATTTGCAAACAGTAGTAGGAGAAGGATTGTCACACTGATAAGTGCGCGCGAAGAGAAAGGTGTTACTTTGTATACAGTCAGTGTATTAAGTAGAAGTTACTCTCACGCTCTCATTAAGTTGTAGTCAGTAAATATAAAGTAGCTGTTTTGTTTCAAACTCTGATTTTTGACCGACAGGCTTTAGCTACAAAACAGCTAATGATCTTTAAAATGTGCAGTGTTTTGTTTTAACATATCTAATGCAATTTATATTAATATAAATTATTTTAAACTATTGAATATTGGGGTCTGATAATATTGCTGTTGCCACAGTAAAGTGACCCCTGTGGTAAAACCACTATAGGCTAATGCAAGGCTTACTGTGGATTAATGAAAGCTGTAAAATATGCATGTAAATTGTGAATGTTCATGTTTTGAGAACTAAAGGTCCCTGTCTGCTCGTGTGCAGTGTTACGGGAGCAATTGGGAACTTTATCAAAACCACATCCTATTTTCTGCCCACCTTGATTTACATTTTTTCACTCTTTGTGTTGTAATGGCTTATCAGAAGAGCATTTTGTTTTTTTTTCTTTATCAATGTAGTATGTCAGAGCAATGGAAGCTTGTTTTCTGCCATGAAATAATAAATAAAAAAGGTAATTGCAACTTATCTCACAATTCTAACTTTTTTTCTTGCAGTTGCAAGATATAAACTGACAATTACGAGTTATAAAGTCAGAATTGTGATATAAAGTCAGAATTGCAAGGTATAAAGTCAGAATTGCGAGATATAGAGTCAGAATTGTGAGATATAAAGTCAGAATCGCGAGATATAAAGTCAGAATTGCGTGATATAAAGTCAGAATCGCGAGATATAAAGTCAGAATTGCAAGGTATAAAGTCAGAATTGCGAGATATAGAGTCAGAATTGTGAGATATAAAGTCAGAATCGCGAGATATAAAGTCAGAATTGCGAGATATAGAGTCAGAATTGTGAGATATAAAGTCAGAATTGTGAGATATAAAGTCAGAATCGCGAGATATAAAGTCAGAATTGTGAGATATAAAGTCAGAATTGTGAGATATAAAGCCAGAATTGCGAGATATAATGTCAGAATTGTGAGATATAGAGTCAGAATTGTGAGATATAAAGTCAGAATTGTGAGATATAAAGTCAGAATCGCGAGATATAAAGTCAGAATTGTGAGATATAAAGTCAGAATCGCGAGATATAAAGTCAGAATTGTGAGATATAAAGTCAGAATTGCGAGATATAAAGCCAGAATTGCGAGATATAGAGTCAGAATTGTGAGATATAAAGTCAGAATTGTGAGATATAAAGTCAGAATTGCGAGATATAAAGTCAGAATTGCGAGATATAAAGTCAGAATTGCGAGATATAAAGTCAGAATTGCGAGATATAAAGTCAGAATTGCGAGATATAAAGTCAGAATTGTGAGATATAAAGCCAGAATTGCGAGTTATAAAGTCAGAATTGCGAGATATAAAGTCAGAATTGTGAGATATAAAGTCAGAATTGTGAGATATAAAGTCAGAATCGCGAGATATAAAGTCAGAATTGCGAGATATAAAGTCAGAATTGTGAGATATAAAGTCAGAATTGTGAGATATAAAGCCAGAATTGCGAGATATAAAGCCAGAATTGCGAGATATAAAGTCAGAATTGTGAGATATTAAGTCAGAATTGTGAGATATAAAGCCAGAATTGCGAGTTATAAAGTCAGAATTGCGAGATATAAAGTCAGAATTGTGAGATATTAAGTCAGAATTGCGAGTTATAAAGTCAGAATTGCGAGATATAAAGTCAGAATTGTGAGATATTAAGTCAGAATTGTGAGATATAAAGTCAGAATTGTGAGATATAAAGCCAGAATTGCGAGTTATAAAGTCAGAATTGCGAGTTATAAAGTCAGAATTGCGAGATATAAAGTCAGAATTGCGAGATATAAAGTCAGAATTGTGAGATATTAAGTCAGAATTGTGAGATATTAAGTCAGAATTGTGAGATATAAAGCCAGAATTGCGAGTTATAAAGTCAGAATTGCGAGTTATAAAGTCAGAATTGCGAGATATAAAGTCAGAATTGTGAGATATAAAGTCATAATTGTGAGATATTAAGTCAGAATTGTGAGATATAAAGTCAGAATTGTGAGATATAAAGTCAGAATTGCGAGATATAAAGTCAGAATTGTGAGATATAAAGTCAGAGTTGGGAGTTATAAAGTCTGAATTGCGAGTTATAAAGTCAGAATTGCGAGATATAAAGTCAGAATTGCATGTTGTAAAGTCAGAAATGCGAGTTATAAAGTCAGAAATGCGAGATATAAAGTCAGAGTTGGGAGTTATAAAATCAGAATTGCGAGATATAAAGTCAGAATTGCGAGATATAAAGTCAGAATTGTGAGATATAAAGTCAGAATTGTGAGATATAAAGTCAGAATTGTGAGATATAAAGTCAGAATTGCGAGATATAAAGTCAGAATTGTCAGATATAAAGTCAGAATTGTGAGATATAAAGTCAGAGTTGGGAGTTATAAAGTCTGAATTGCGAGTTATAAAGTCAGAATTGCGAGATATAAAGTCAGAATTGCGAGATATAAAGTCAGAATTGTGAGATATAAAGTCAGAGTTGGGAGTTATAAAGTCTGAATTGCGAGTTATAAAGTCAGAATTGCGAGATATAAAGTCAGAATTGCGAGATATAAAATCAGAATTGCGAGATATAAAGTCAGAATTGCGAGATATAAAGTCAGAGTTGGGAGTTATAAAGTCTGAATTGCGAGTTATAAAGTCAGAATTGCGAGATATAAAGTCAGAATTGCATGTTGTAAAGTCAGAAATGCGAGTTATAAAGTCAGAAATGCGAGATATAAAGTCAGAGTTGGGAGTTATAAAATCAGAATTGCGAGATATAAAGTCAGAATTGCGAGATATAAAGTCAGAATTGTGAGATATAAAGTCAGAATTGTGAGATATAAAGTCAGAATTGTGAGATATAAAGTCAGAATTGCGAGATATAAAGTCAGAATTGTCAGATATAAAGTCAGAATTGTGAGATATAAAGTCAGAGTTGGGAGTTATAAAGTCTGAATTGCGAGTTATAAAGTCAGAATTGCGAGATATAAAGTCAGAATTGCGAGATATAAAGTCAGAATTGTGAGATATAAAGTCAGAATTGCGAGATATAAAGTCAGAATTGTGAGATATTAAGTCAGAATTGCGAGTTATAAAGTCAGAATTGCGAGATATAAAGTCAGAATTGTGAGATATTAAGTCAGAATTGTGAGATATAAAGTCAGAATTGTGAGATATAAAGCCAGAATTGCGAGTTATAAAGTCAGAATTGCGAGTTATAAAGTCAGAATTGCGAGATATAAAGTCAGAATTGCGAGATATAAAGTCAGAATTGTGAGATATAAAGTCAGAATTGTGAGATATTAAGTCAGAATTGTGAGATATAAAGCCAGAATTGCGAGTTATAAAGTCAGAATTGCGAGATATAAAGTCAGAATTGTGAGATATAAAGTCATAATTGTGAGATATTAAGTCAGAATTGTGAGATATAAAGTCAGAATTGTGAGATATAAAGTCAGAATTGCGAGATATAAAGTCAGAATTGTGAGATATAAAGTCAGAGTTGGGAGTTATAAAGTCTGAATTGCGAGTTATAAAGTCAGAATTGCGAGATATAAAGTCAGAATTGCATGTTGTAAAGTCAGAAATGCGAGTTATAAAGTCAGAAATGCGAGATATAAAGTCAGAGTTGGGAGTTATAAAATCAGAATTGCGAGATATAAAGTCAGAATTGCGAGATATAAAGTCAGAATTGTGAGATATAAAGTCAGAATTGTGAGATATAAAGTCAGAATTGTGAGATATAAAGTCAGAATTGCGAGATATAAAGTCAGAATTGTCAGATATAAAGTCAGAATTGTGAGATATAAAGTCAGAATTGTGAGATATAAAGTCAGAGTTGGGAGTTATAAAGTCTGAATTGCGAGTTATAAAGTCAGAATTGCGAGATATAAAGTCAGAATTGCGAGATATAAAGTCAGAATTGTGAGATATAAAGTCAGAGTTGGGAGTTATAAAGTCAGAGTTGGGAGTTATAAAGTCTGAATTGCGAGTTATAAAGTCAGAATTGCGAGATATAAAGTCAGAATTGCGAGATATAAAGTCAGAATTGTGAGATATAAAGTCAGAGTTGGGAGTTATAAAGTCTGAATTGCGAGTTATAAAGTCAGAATTGCGAGATATAAAGTCAGAATTGCGAGATATAAAGTCAGAATTGTGAGATATAAAGTCAGAGTTGGGAGTTATAAAGTCTGAATTGCGAGATATAAAGTCAGAATTGCGAGATATAAAGTCAGAATTGCGAGATATAAAATCAGAATTGCGAGATATAAAGTCAGAATTGCGAGATATAAAGTCAGAGTTGGGAGTTATAAAGTCTGAATTGCGAGTTATAAAGTCAGAATTGCGAGATATAAAGTCAGAATTGCGAGATATAAAATCAGAATTGCGAGATATAAAGTCAGAATTGCGAGATATAAAGTCAGAATTGTGAGATATAAAGTCAGAGTTGGGAGTTATAAAGTCTGAATTGCGAGTTATAAAGTCAGAATTGCGAGATATAAAGTCAGAATTGTGAGATATAAAGTCAGAATTGTGAGATATAAAGTCAGAATTGTGAGATATAAAGTAAGAATTGCGAGATATAAAGTCAGAATTGCGAGATATAAAATCAGAATTGCGAGATATAAAGTCAGAATTGCGAGTTATAAAGTCAGAATTGCGAGATATAAAGTCAGAATTAGGAGTTACAAAGTCAGAATTGCGAGATATAAAGTCAAAATTGCGAGATATAAAGTCAGAATTGCGAGATATAAAGTCAGAATTAGGAGTTACAAAGTCAGAATTGCGAGATATAAAGTCAGAATTGCGAGTTCTAAAGTCAGAATTGCGAGATATAAAGTCAGAATTGCGAGATATAAAGTCAGAAATGCAAGATATAAAGTCAGAATTGCGTGATATAAAGTCAGAATTGCGAGATATAAAGTCAGAATTGTGAGTTATAAAGTCAGAATTGCGAGATATAAAGTCAGAATTGCGAGGATAGAATTTATATCTCACAATTTATAATTCAATTCTGACTTTATAACTCACTAATGTGAGTTTAAATCTCGCAATTCTGAGAAAAAAAGTCAGAATTGTGAGATAAAAAGTTGCAACTACCTTTGTTATTTTTTTATTTTATTTTATTTTTTATTTTTTATCTTCCGTACAGAGAATGCAAACTCCAGATTCATCAAGAATCACTGCAACTCCGCCTGTATTGTCCCTCCATTCTGGCACATAGGTAATGCCCTCCATACTGGCATTGAAATACATCAACTATTTTACTTGTGAAGAACCAACAGGCCATATTTGTGTGTGTGTGTGTGTGTGTGTGTGTGTGTGTGTGTGTGTGTGTGTGTGTGTGTGTGTGTGTGTGTGTGAGCGAGCGGTGAGTGCGAACACATATACAGCTTCCGTCTGACTCATGTAAAGTCCCCCGGCACTCAGGAGCCAGTGCTATTGTGTAATTCCCCACAAAGGCCTGCCTGGCGACAGTATGTGTGTATATTCGTAAGTGTGAGTCTATGTCTGTGGGGGACAGGGTGTGTGTGTCTGAAGGCGGACAGTATGTGCTTCTACGCCAAGGACAGGAAGCAGTTTGTGGGGGACAGGAAATGCAGGCTGAAGCACTAGTCTAGATAAGGGCGAGAGACCTCTCCCATACACAAAACACACACTTATATAAAAATAGGGACGTTTTATAAACTTCTGCTGTTTTTATATACAGCTAGTCATACATGTTAAAACCTAGCCCTGAAACACACCCCTCACTCCATCCCAGTCTCCCCAAGGCCTTACTGGTGCCTCACATACATGTTAACACTCTAAAAAAGCTATAAATGTCTAATGGGACCTGGTGGTATCAAGGTCAGTAATAGAGAGAGAACCCAAATGCAGGTAAGAAAAAGAAAAGGGAAGAAGGCAGAAAAAGACCCAACAGGGTCAGAACTAGTGGCAACTCCAGGACATTTTTAATGGGGTGGTCAGAGGGGGACAATAAAACTTACACTGAAAAAACTGTAAACCTACATTTGTAATTTCAAGATCTATTTTTACTTTATCTAACCCACAACATTAAATTAATTTCTTTGATTCATCAGGTTTATGCAGATTAAACTACATTTTTGACTTGCATGGAACCTGTTGATTTAGATGTTCTTACATAAAGCACATTGTTTAGGAATGAACTGTAAAAAAAAAAAAAAAAAAAAAAAATTCACTGTTTCCTGCAATTGTAAATCCTGTGTAAATACATTTAGCTTATACTAGTGATGCACTGAAATAAAAATGTAGGATGAATTTGGCCAAAAACCAATAAAAATGAAAATAAAGTTTATTAATTAATCAAATTTATTTAATAAACAACACTCAAATTGAGTTTGAAACAAACATTTTTACACCTAAAGCAATTTTTATATCAACCTTTTAAGTAATAGAATTATGTTTCTACTCTAGTTTGTTGGTGAAATATAAACATTTAAATGACGGCAGTAAGAGAAACTTGTTTTCATGACAGATTTATTTAAACATTGCCTATATTAAAGAATGAAGTAAATAATATATTGAAAATGTTAATGAATATGTAATCTACTGCATATATTTATCAAAATGCTCCTCTCTAGAGTTATTTTGTTTCTGGTTAACTAACGAGTTATGGTCATTGAATAGCTTACCTGAGGTAAATGTGACATCGTTTACAAGCTGTTTTATTGATGTTTTTCCACATTTGAAACACTGACTGAGTGATTACATGAGACATGTTGTCTCCTTAGCAAAGGGCAGCTTAGGGAGGGGAATAAAGTGGATCACCATAGAAAAGCGAACCAACACAGTAAGGTCCACCGATTTACTGGACGGGGGAAGGCCTATGACAAAGTCCATGGCAATGTGGGACCAAGGATGGAGGGGGATGGCGAGGGAGGCGTGTTGGATCATTTATTCTGGGCACAGACCAAGCAGGCAACAACTAACTGACAGACTTCTTGAGAAATGGAAGGCAATCCTCAATCCTGGGGTGTGTTTCCTGAAGCCAACAATGGTCAGTTGTTACCAACATACCAACCATAGTTGGGTAACAATGTTTTTGGGAAGAGCATCCCTGGATGGCAAGCCTTGGTAAGTGGCTCCACAGGAGGGCAGGATCAATTTAGGCACAACTGATCATCCCATGGGCACCTCAGCTGACCGAAGTGCCTCCATGACCCCCACCTCGACATGCCAAATTGCCAGGTGATAGGTTCAGGAATATGACTGTAGTCTTGGCCAGCGAACTGGTGGGACATGGCATCTGTTTTAACATTTTCGGAGCCTTAATGGTAAGATAAGTTAAATTTGAAATGCCCAAAGTACTATTCATTCAGACAAGAACAGGTGATGGGAGTAACAGGCACAAGGTTGCACTTTACCATTCCCCAGGGTTCACTGGGAAAGGATCACCCCAACACCAACCTCTGAGGCATCCACCTCCACAATGAACTGCCACTCAGGATCTTTAAATGGTAAAATGGGTGCAGAATAGAAACAGACCTCTGAAAGGACTAGGACCAGAGAAAGGGAGTCCTTGTGGAGGTGGAAGCCAGCAAGATTGCACTGGTCTGGCTAAATATAAGCAAATCCAAGAACCACTGCAGCACCTTGTGAGAATCAAGAGTCGACAGGTCAGAGACAGATGATTGGGTCAACGTGGATCTGCCGCCTCCTACTGTGGAACACTGAGCACAGAGTCGGGAAACAAGTTAGTACCCAAACAATGCCTAAGACAGAAAGGGCTCCAGGAAGGAACAGAATTTCAAGTCCACACAATCTCCACATTGAGTTTCAGTAGCTAGGGATGTCTCAGCACACCAGAAGCACCCAAACAATGCCTAAGACAGAAAGGGCTCCAGCCAGAAGATCCTAGAGCGGAGTGGCCAAGGCATCCAGAGTCCACCAGAACAGAGTGTGAGATGAGTTATCCCACTTCACAGTGGCAGGGAGAAGAGTAGAGGGTGTGGGGGTCATTGATGTGAGTTTTCCCCGACTACTGTCGAGTATTGACTTTTAACGGACAGGTAGAAGCAAAGTGTATGGTTCTGGCACAGTAAAGGCACAGTCCTCTTTAGCCGTGAGACGGGTCCGGCCAACTTGCATGGGCTCAGGTTCCACCAAGGATACAGGAGGAGGGCTGAGAGATGAAATCTGAGCACACCCTTGCCCCAAATGAGCAGCACAGTTAAGACAGTGCAATTATCCACCCTGATGGCCAGGTCCACCAGGTCATCAAACTGTATCAGGAGCTCATGGGCAGATACCGCATCCTGGATTTCATCTATGAGAACCATTTAGGAACTGGTCCCATGGCTGTGCATGAAGCAGCCAGGGTTCGAAACTGGATTGAGTAGTCAGAACCTGAGCGGTCCCCATGGTGGATCAAAACCAGATGTTGTACTGCCTCCATCCCATACACTGATCGGCCAAACACAGGCCCTATTCACAGACACGGCCAGTCAACAGCAGACTTGGAATTAAATGAGCAGACCAGAGAGTAGGCAACTTGGAGTCCTTACTGAGGTGGTGGTCAACAGACAGGGAAACCAGAGATCCAGTAGAAGTCTGGATGGTGAAGCTGGTGCTCAGGTAGACACAGACAAACCAAGGAGTGTGCTGGCTTGGAAGCCAGGGCGGACAAGGACGAAAATCAGGAGGCAACATGGAGAAGTTTGTTTACACATACTACTGACATCATAAAAATACAGTCGATTATGTTCCAAATCATGTATTTAAGTTAAATATTTCCTCATGAAAATCAATGACCTTTTTAAAGTCAAAGCCTTGCCAACCACACATACTGTACGTACAAAAACACATAATATGCTGGGGAACACTGATTATTGCAATAGTTAATCATTTTAATGAGCATTTGTGTAGAGACTAGGAATAGCACACATCCTGTAAATCTGAAGCCAAGGCATGAGTGAGAGAGAGACAGAGAGAGAGAGGTGTGATATATGTGGAGGGCATAGACAGAAGGAGCTTGAAAAGAAAAAGGGCGTCGGAGAGAGAAAAGTGCGAGTGATATATTGTTTTAACTGCCCCATTGTTCTCCTAAATCTCATAGATGACCTGGGAAATACGACCTGAGTTTAGCTTTGGTGAGAAAATGTCAGAGTCAGATATTTTAGGCCACTGCGTGCACACAGACAAATCAAACACTGAATATTGACTCTGACTTTATTGAGTGAACCGCTTTGATTCAGAGATAGACGCGTTTGAATAAAAGTTAATCATCATCTGTCGGTGTGCATCAGTGTATGTGGAATTGATCTCTCACAAATCTATGTGTATCATACATGACCAGTTAGGGTACTAATGAGAAAACACACACACACAATGGTGGATGTGGTCACTTTGAACTGACATTCTCTGAGGAAGAGTTTGTGCAGATCAGTGCTTCTCAATCCTGATCCTGGCGACCAACCGCTCTGCACATTTTATATCTCTCTCTTATCGAACACACCTGGTTCAGAACATCAGTTCATTAGGAGAGAGCTCCAAGAACTGAGTGTGTCAGATAAAGGAGACAAATTATGCAAAGCGTTGAAACATCAGGACAAAAATCGAGATCCACACCCAAAATTATTCTTTTGTGTTCCACAGATGAGAGTAATGCATGTTTGGAACGACATGAGGCTGTTTCTTTTGACTCCAATTTGAATATTATTTAAGAAACTCTATTCTCCCCAGAAGCAAATTGTGTTGATTCTATCTCTTAGATCACACCTTAGACTATTTCTCCTTTATTTCCCACAGCATGTCATATCACCCATCATGCACTGCTTCTCTCTCACTCTCCATTTATAATTCTCTTCTTACAGTTAGAGTTTCTCTCACACTCAGATGGAGGTAAAGATGGCTTGTTGGTTCTCACAGCAGTAGTTTGAGTAAATGTGTTTGGCTGTTTTTGACATGTTTTGGCTGAATTATTAACGTTTTAACCAGTAATATGTCCCACTAGTCATAATATTTCACTATATAAGTGAGGATATTTGGCTCTTACAAGTATAGCCAAACCTGTACACACACACACACACACAGCACAGAGATAACGAGAAGTGATTTCACACTTTAGCTCTTGTACTACTTCCCATGAGTGGGTCAGCTGAGCAGCTTCCCTCTTCTGATCTCTACATAGATAAAGTGCCTGTCACTCAAAACACACACATTAACTCTAATTCTAACTCTAACCCTAATTCCCTAATCTAACATCCAGAAAACAAAAAAAATATGGCTAAGTAGGGACACACACACTAATCTCTCCTTTGAAGTAAGTCTATAAGACATTAGTCTTGTGTTGAGGCATCATTTAAAAGTTTTTTTTCTTTGCTGGGTCTCATATGGGCTCTTTAGATGCATGTATGTGCGAATGGTCCTGATGTCAACACTTCATAGGAAGGTTTAAAAGTCCTGGCTCAGCACCATCCCAAATAGACCTTATCCACACAGAAAACCTTTATCAGATGGCCTTGTGGCCTTACAATAACACAAGCGCTATCAGTCGAGCGCAGGCTATATCTGGCATCCCTGCCCTATAACAACAATAAATACGCTGAGTTATGCGTCCAACCTCATTCCAACAACAACAAATAGGCTTAAAGAAACGGAATAATTGGAACAACTGAACTTTAACCATATTTTAAAGCTTTTTATTCTCTCTACATTTTCTCAAAAAACTGTTTGCAGTATGAGTCATTTGACATGCACACTCATAGTTGTTTTCATTTCAAATAAAGATCAACTATATATCCATCCATCCATTCTCCAAACTGCTTGTCCTCTGTAGGGTCGTGGGGATGCTGGAGTCAATCCTTCAGTGCCCTTGTTAGCGCGCCCGCCTCCCATGCTGATGACGCAGGTTCGAATCAATTTCTACACCAGGGGTGTCCAAACCTGCTCCACTGTCCTGCCGAGTTGAGCTCCAACCCTTATTAAACACACCTGGAACCAGCTAATCAAATCTTCAGACTCTTAGGCAAGTGTGTTGAATGTGGCTGGAGTTAAAATCTGCAGGACTTTGGCCCTCCATGAACAAGATTGGACACCGTACAAAAGAAAGTAACACATTTTCAAACACTTTTATTTAGAATACATATAAAACAGGAACATGCTCTGACAGTACAGAAGAGATTAAATGGCCCACTTTACCTAAATACACCCCACAGTCAACTAAGTTTCACTGTTATAAAAATAATATATAAGACAGTTCAAACATGCATTTTAGTCTGGGTCGAGGCTAAAAGGGTTAGTTCACCCCAAAATTAAAATTCTGTCATTAATTACTCACCCTCATGTCGTTCCACATCCGTAAGACTTCCGTTCATCTTTGGAAACAAAAATTAAGATCTTTTTGATAAAATCTGGGAGGTTTCTGTCCCTCCATAGTCAGCCTACGCAATTGCAACTTTGATGCTTCAAAAAGTTTATAAAGAGATTGTAAAACTAATCGATTTGAATTGAGTGGTTTAGTCCAAATTTTCTGAAGAGACTCTGTCACTTTATATGATGAACAGACTGAATCTCGGCTTTTATTCACATGCTGGACTACAAAACCAGTCATAAGTTGCACGGGTATATTTGTAGGAATAGCCAACAATACACTGCATGGGTCAAAATGATCGATTTCACTAGGATCATTAAGTAAAGATCATGTTCCATGAAGATACTTTGTAAATTTCTTACTGTAAATTTTTGATATTACTATGATGCGGATATGCATTGCTAAGGACTTCATTTGGACAACTTTAAAGGTGATTTTCTCAATATTTAGATTTTTTTCCCCTTATGACTGGTTTTGTGGTCCAGGGTCACATTTAAACATTATTCAGCGAACATAAACAGAAGGTCAAACAAAACTCCTTGATGCGCGAGAACAAACCTCTTGCGGAAGCTCAAACGTGCTGCGTAACACGAGAATGAACCTCATTGGTTCACAAATCAAGCAAACATGCTTGAGCTTCCGTTTACCACAACTGATATGTGAATTGATGAATGTTTATATGCAGGGGTTAAATTGGGCTGGTTTATCAGGGCTCGACATTAACGCTTAATTTTTTGACGAGGCAAGAGAAAGAGAGTTTTACTTGTCCTGATTAAAACATCAATAACAAATATAGCTAGGGAATCACCAAAACGCAAGCATGATTCTATTACATTTAGTGTAAGTGGCGATTGATAATGGATAATGATAATATATAATGTATAATGTGCTGACAGTAACAAGGTTGCGCTGTTGAGGCTCACACAGCATCTCGAGGAGAAATCGAAATGGCACAAAGAAAACATGCTGCTGTAAAAATTCTAAATGTGGAGGTTTTTATATTTATAACATATGATACAGTTACGTAACATCACACGACCAAGAGTGCTGTTTTCCACGTTATTGGAAACACGATTGAAAATGTGACACTACTTCTATACATTCAATAATAAGGTAAAGGTGCCATCGAACGTGTTTTCACAAGATGTAATATAAGTCTAAGGTGTCCCCTGAATGTGTCTGTGAAGTTTCAGCTCAAAATGCCCCATAGATTTTTTTTAATTAATTTTTTTAACTGCCTATTTTGGGGCATCATTAGAAATGCACCGATTCAGGCTGCGGCCCCTTTAAATCTCGTGCTCTCCGCCCACGGAGCTTGCGCTTGCCTTAAACAGTGCCTAAACAAAGTTCACACAGCTAATATAACCCTCAAATGGGTCTTTACAAAGTGTTCGTCATGCATGCGTCGGATTATGTGAGTTTTGTATACTGTTATATTGTTTACATTTGATTCTGAATGAGTTTGATAGTGCTCCGTGGCTAAAGCTAACATTACACACTGTTGGAGAGATTTATAAAGAATGAAGTTGTGTTTATGAATTATACAGACTGCAAGTGTTTAAAAATGAAAATAGCGACGGCTCTTGTCTCCGTGAATACAGTAAGAAATGATGGTAACATTAACCACATTTAACAGTACATTAGCAACATGCTAACGAAACATTTAGAAAGACAATACACAAATATCACTAAAAATATCATGTTATCGTGAATCATGTCAGTTATTATTGCTCCATCTGCCATTTTTCGCTATTGTTCTTGCTTGCTTACCTAGTCTGATGATTCAGCTGTGCACAGATCCAGACGTTAATACTGGCTGCCCTTGTCTAATGCCTTTCATAATGTTGGGAACATGGGCTGAGTGTGATATTGGGGGCGTACACCCCGACTGTTACATAACAGTTATGCTGAGATTCGCTTGTTCTTCGAAGGTCTTTTAAACAAATGAGATTTATATAAGAAGGAGGAAACAATGGAGTTTGAGACTCACTGTATGTCATTTCTATGTACTGAACTCTTGTTATTCAACTATGCCAAGGTAAATTCAATTTTTCATTCGAGGGCACCTTTAATTAAGTAAATTCAATACAAGTTAATAAATTTTAGACGCATTACTGACTGTTTTTGTTCTATTTCAGCAGCGAAAATAGTTCCAAACAAAGATCACAGCATGAATATAGCGCATCTCTCAACACTCTGCATTTCATTACCGAATGATTCAGTGTTTTGAACGAATCTGTTGAGTGAAAGATTCAATGGCCCGTTCCAAAAACACCAGCCTCATTCTTGAATGAATCAGCCGTTTGAGCGAATCGTTTGAATGAATGACTTGGACAGTCACTTGCCGCCACCTACTGGCGGTTCAGTTTCATGTTTAAATTTTCCCATCATTTCTTAATTTATTATTCACAAATATTTAAAGAATATCATAACATTATCTAATGCAGTTGTAATTTTTCAGTGTAAATTATTTAATTTGATTCGTAACAGTCCTGCTTTATTTTTCTTATTGAATTTATTGATCAAATGCAAGAAATTGGAAATAAAAGATGAAGCATGTAATAAGATTAGGGGAAAAATCCCCTTGGGGAAATGTCACAAATATGCATATATAAATATGCAAAAGCTGATGGAACACTGTTTTATTTTCATTTGTGCTCCGAAGATGAACGAAAGTCTTACAGGTTTGGAGGTGAGTAACTAATGACAGAATTTTCATTTTTAGGTGAACTATCCCTTTAAGCTTTGTCTGTGAAACCGAGCGAAAGCACTTTCTATGTTTTAATATTTTAATCTGGGTTTGCTTTGATGTCCTTATGAATAACAGTAACATATTACAAAATAAATAACGATTTTTAAAGTCTTTATACATTTTTTTCCAGGCTTTATGCAGTCATATAGGTTCATTAACTGTGAGAACTTCCCATAATGAATATGGGTAATTGTTTAACCTTTTTAATATTTTTCTGCATTTATTATCAGAAAACAGAAAACCATTGCCAAACAATTAAATAATAATTATTTAATGACAGAGCAGTCACTGCAGCTTGCGTGTTTTGTTGATTGAGAAATGCTAATGGATAGATATCGACATTATGTTGCCCTGCTCGCTCATATTAAAGCCCATGTTACTTGCCTTGTCCGTTTTTTTCTCATAGCCAATCTTTTCACAGAGGAATAACCATGATAAGGGGAAAGATTCCAAAAGTCCTAAATTATCATATTGATATAGAAGACATCAAGAATTTTACTGAATTACTGCTTTCAAGGTTGTGTTAAACATATGTATCTGTAAAATGGTGGAAAAACTTAAGTGACACAGCTTACCCCACTCTCACCTACCAATACAAAATAGATAATGCATTTGAAAATATTCTAAAATGACTAAAAACTATAATTAGCATATGTCTAGTTCCTAATTTTACAGACAGACTCGCACACATACTGTAAAGAAGGGGTGGAGTATAGACAAGAATCAATTTTATGTCCAGGATTGTATGTAAATGCTGAGACCACACACACAGACACACACACACAGACACACACACACACACACACACACACACACACACACACACACACACACACACACACACACAGACACACACACACACACAGACACAGACACACACACTTGCACTCTCAGATCAGTAGGAGTATAAAAATACCAGAGAGATCAAAGAAACACACACTACCCTCACCCCACCCACCTACACACACACAGACTAAACACACACTCTCTCTCTCTCTCTCCCTCTGTGTGTGTGTGTGTGTGTGTGTTTACTTGCAATAAACTCAAATGTTTGCTGTGAGAAAAACACTTGGAGGAGTCGCCCTACACTCTGCTGGACTTTGCAAGTAATTACACTTTGGCATCACTAGAACTACACTTATCTTTTTATCAGAATTCTTAATATATTTAATTGTAATTTTTATATTGGATCCATCATCGACAGATATTTGAATAAAGCATGTTTTTGTTCTGAATTTTCAGGATGTGTGCGGCACACTCGATTAAGATTTGTGTGGTTAAGGTTACAGAAACGCTGCAGAAGGTTTAAAAACAAAAATTTACAATTTAACATTTTAATTCCCTTTAAAACACACTTTTAGAGTGCAGATCTTTGTATCCCTAATTGAAATATAGGTCATTGCACCTTATTAGCTGTGAGAGCGCGGTGAACGCTTTAATTAAAAATTGGTTGCAGAAATTGTGGCTTTTATTGTTTATTTGTATATAACAAAAGATGAAACATGATAAAAAAAATGTAATAAGGGAATACTAATATTTTTATGTTTTAAAAGCTATTACAATTATGACAATGTTTTGTTGGGTTTATAATGTAATACATTTCTTATAATATAAAAATTGTTATTACATCATGAGCTCAAGATTTTAAGTTGTGAAAAAACAACAACAAAAAAACATTATGAACATTTTATTACAATAATAATGTAGCTACTTATTACATAATGTGCAGTTATTAGATTATGAGTTTCGTGTCTTTTATTCGGCTTATTTTCAAGTGTATCCTTCTTGTTCTCCAATCACCAACAATTCCTGGCAAACATTCGCCATCATGCAAGACAATGAATTTAGCAACATTGAAGGCATTATATTCTTTTGTTTGGTTAAGTTAATTAAGTAATGCTAAGATGTGTATGTATGTAAACCACTGACGATTGTAATTACCTGTTCTGCCTTAATACAAATTCAGTTAAAGATTTTTAATATAGACTAAAATAACTTTCAAAGTATAATTGTAATTCTTGAAAATAAGGTCTGGAAGGGCGAACTGTGAAATCGAGTCGCGTCATTGACGTAACAATGGCTTCCAACGACCTTGACGATACCTTAACGTAAAAACAAACTTTAACGTTACACATTAAGTTTATATAATGATACATTCATTGTTGCCTTTTCAAAGCGAACTCAGCATTTTGTTATTTTTTGTTCTTCAGTTTTTGCCTTAATTTGACACGCTCGTTGTGTAGCATAACCTGATTTTGCTGAGTTCAACATGTTCCTGGGTCATTCAAATCAACCAGTCAGATTTGAGGGACAAGTTTACAGATTATGTCAAGTTTAGGCTTAAATCATGAATTGGTGATTCTACATCAGTATTCATGTATCATTTTTAGGGGTAAGAATAGGGTTAAGACTAAATTTTCAGACTGGAATGTTGTTCCAGGATCAACAAAATATGTTGACCCAGGAACGCTAACTCAGCAATATCAGGACGTGCCGTTGTGTTATGGCGACATCATGTGGACAACATGTGAACGTGGCAAGTGATTGACTGGAACTCGCTTAGGTTTGTCTCGAGCGCGGCAGCATCACTATCCACCTTATTTTGCAACGCAGAAAGAAGCAATTTTATGTGAATGTGCGGAGACTTCCGATTTATAAGGAAATAACGATAAGAATAACAAAGAGCAGTGACTCGTAAACTCTTTGCCCTACAAACCTCTGTGTTTATGATATGACAACAAATATTCTACCTTTTTGATATATAAAGCAGGATAATGGACTGTTTTTGTTCGGATGACACCGGAAACCTCAAAATTCAACTTACAAAATGGCCGCTACGCTCTTACCTTAAAAATAATGTTGATATGACGCAGCTTCCATAATTTGATTATAGGGTTGGAACTAGACAATAGCTTGCTTATTAATTTATTATTTAGCTAACCTGTTCTGTTGCACTGCCATTTATTTAATTATTTGGATGAATGTCAAGAAGATCAATCATCTTGATTCCTATTTACAGCCTCTGCTAAAATACTTTGAATGTTCCACTAACCTCTCTCCCCCTTTTTTCATGATGTTTTAAAACTTCTGAAACATTCTTGGAATGTTTTCCCTCAGCTTATCTTTAAAGGTCTATTCCTGAACAGGAAGGGGAATTCCATATTTTGATATTCAAATATTACCACATGTTTGCCTGTTCGGAATCAATACCACACATTCCAGAGCTGGCGTAGAAGTATGGAACGAGCATCAATTATTGTTATCATTGTCACTTGCTTAATTGTTTACAGAGCACAGAGACGTGGAATGTCATGCAAAAGTAATCTATACAAATTAAGATTCTCTTGGAGCCTCAAGACGCTTTATGACTGATACTCTATAGCTGATCTTCTGCTGTAAGTAGAGCATTAAGCACTTGAAGTATTAAGTGTTTTTATAAATCTGAGAACCATTGATTAGTGGACTGGATTCAGGTGGATTTCGGGATTTCAGGGGTGGGATTGTTGACTGAAAGGTGTGACCAGGACAGCAAACAATTCTGTTCCTCCTCACAAAGCTAACAAATTAAGTTTTATGCATGAAGAATAGATTTTTTTCCCCAAAACGTATGTATGTCTTCCAAATTGTGTGTCATTCAGACATTTCAAATATTACTGCACTCAAAAAATGCTAAAAATGTTGTTAAAAACAACCCAAGTTGGTTCAAAAATTACTGTATTGCTCACTTAAAATGAGCCCAAAATATGTTGGAAATGAACATTTATTAATAAGTTTAATGAATAATAATTAAAATCATGTATTAAATAGCTTATTAATAAATGTTCACCTTTTGATTATTATTGTTCCCTCTAATAATTATGTGTCTGATTTTTAAGCAAGCAATACAGTAATTTTTGAACAATAGTTGGGTCAAACATTTAACCCAACCACTGGGTTAAAACAACCAAATCCCTGAGTTTGTCTATATTTAACCAAACTTGGCAGCATTTTTAGAGTGAGTGTCATTGATTTTTTCAACATTAATCTAAAGCATTAAAGTGATTCATCCCATGTATTGACAGATAGTTTATTTATATAATCTTGAAAGCGTTAAAACTTTTTACAAGTAAAAAAAAAAAACTATAAATACACACTGAACTCAAGGTAACAACATGCATGTCAGCAACATTTGCATTACATATAATAAATAAACAGTTTATCACACATGCGCTGTCAGAAACGGAAACGTTCACCAATGCAGTCTCTGGATGGAAGCATCATTCAGAGTTTGTTGATGCTGGATTGAGGTACTGGTCAAACTCACTGCGGTCCAGCTGGTCCAGCATGTCCGATCTCACCTGTTCTAGATAGAACTCTAGAGAAGGTCCACCCAAACAAAGCACACAGGCACACACCTCCGTTCCCCAACGTTCATGGAGCTCCAGCCCGCTCTGCTGGGAATACAACAGCGACTCCGAGTAAGAAGAGTTCCGAAATGTTGCACCTCCATGGAACGCCATGCTTCCGTTTGAAGATGCTGCCTCGGAGTGGTACGACGAAGAGTGGTTCTCCAATGAAAACCCACCGTGTGGAAGCTTGTAGGGGTTGAATGGCTGATGTGGAGCTTGACCTTGGAGCATATAGCTGAGGTGAAAAGTGGCGTTTGGAGAGGTGACGTTCTCACTTGAAGGCATCTTGACGCCACGCTTGTTGCACTTCCGTCGACGGGGCCGGTATTTGTAGTTGGGATGGTCGATGGTATGCTGGATTCGTAGTCTTTCTGCTTCTTGCATGTAAGGACGCTTCTCTGCCAGAGACATGGCCTTCCATGTCTTACCTGTAAAAGTACAAAACAACAGTATTAGGCTAATAGGACAGCTCACTTTATTTCAATATTCATATAGGTTACAAATGATATCAAATGCATAGCCTATTACAGGCCTAAATGTCAGGATGTCGCACTCACCGAGTATTTTGGAGAGGTCAGTGTTCTCCAGGTCAGGGTTGAGCTGCGCGAGGCGTCGGCGCTCCTCTTTGGTCCAAATGATGAACGCGTTTAGAGGGCGTCTCACTCGAGCTTCCGCGAGCGCTTTCGCTTCCGGGCTCGAGCAGCTGGATTCAGAACCTACCGACACCGGGCTCGACGGACCCGACACGGGGCAACGCGCCGCCCTGAGCCGCGGCTCATCCGGCACGAAGCGGCACTGTTGACTCTCAAGCATAATTTTGGCGGGGCTGATTTCAAGTTCGGGGAGAATACGGTCGAGGTACATGCTGATGCCCGATGAGAAGTTCGTCCTGGTCCACCTCAGAGATCAAGCAGAGCTTTAAAAGGATAGCGGACCAATGAGGGCGAGGAGGAGTGGATTAAAGGTGTGAAGCGCGAGAAGTTTCACTTCACTGATAACGCCGAAGTCCTCGATGCGAGCGAAATGTGTATCAGTAGATATATTATCGAAATATCGTAAATATCGCTTGCTTATGAACTGCTAATAGAAATTGAAATAGCCAATAGAAACCATAATTTAGGCTAAATTAACATTAAGAAACGATTCTACTGGATAAACTGAAATTCAATAGGCTAAATCAATAAATCACTGTGTTTCTTTAGTCCAAAATTGGTTCCAAATAGGGATTGAAATTATATATAGGCCTATATAGAAATTCTGAACACATGCAAAAACGAGAGAACCAACGAAACATCAATAACTGATTATGTTGTACTAGTGATGCTGTTTCCTGTGAGCTTTTTATTTTACTTTTTGCATGCTAAAATCAAACCTGCTACTTTGCGTTTTTGTTGTTGTTGTTGTTGTTGTTTTGCCAAATAATTTTGTCGGATAAATACCTTAAAATGACAGTGTTCAGTGTACACACTTTTCATCATTCAGTTTAACACTTATATTTATGTAAAAATCGAAACAACGTAGACTACTTATTAAAATATATAAAATAATAAGTTAGAATACTAAATTTTATTGCATTTTAAATAAATAAAATTATTGCTGTCAAATGGGCAAAACCTAGGATAGTGGCAAAGTTTAAAAATGTAGCATTTGGGGTCAAAGTAATTAGTCTTTAAAATGGCATAAACAGATTTTTGTTGTAAATATCCCTGATTGTTACGCTGAATTACATTTTAGTGCGTGTCTTCTGTAAATCATGGTAAAAATGTATGATATTTAATTTTTGCTCAAAAAAAAAAACAAAAAAACTAATTAAACAGGACCTCTGCTGATGTACTGAAAAACAACAATTCAAAGCTGTATTACACATTGTATTGATGCTTGAAAACCCTTTTTGACCCATGTATATATATATTTCGGATAATTAACCGAAAGCTTAACGCTTTGTTCTTCCCTTATAGCCTATTAAATATATCGATTAAACCATCAGAATTCTCCCATGTTTTAATGGTTTAATCAAATTTAGGGTCATTAGAAACAAATGACTCCGGACATCACTTTTGGACACTTTCCATAGACATGATGATTTTCATACTATATTAACCTTAAACCTACCCATTCCCAGAAAAACATATCACAGAAAGATTTCTGCATTTGTTCAAAAACATAATTTAGTATGATTTATAAGCTGTTTCAAGGATATTGCCATCATTTTGTCCTCACAATAGGGTTTACCTGAACCACACACACACAAACACACACACACACACACACACACACACTGTAATGGGCTGATCGCCTCAGACAGCAGAGCTCGTTGATTCGCCGCTCGTCTGATGCACCTGCTGTCCGTGTGTTGTGGTCGTGATTCATTGCCCTCGGGCGCTCAGCTATGGCAGCCATAATAGAATCATGAAAAGCTTTGACACCTTGATTAAACAGACTCGTCTGATCAGAAATAGCCGCGCAGTTAATTCAATGAAGGCAATGATCAAGGTTTAGATTTTTATCTGACGGTCTGGAGCAGCGAAACCTGCCTTTGACAAAGCTAAGAGAGGGCTGCTCGTTAATCGATACGATCTGAGAATAATGCATGTTAGACAGTCTAATGATACTGGGGATAATCGAATTGAAGCCAAGCGTCCTGTCCTATTATTTGACTCACGAGACCCACATGATTGAGTTTTTGTTAATTGGAGACTAATTCGATCTTCTGATGATTATGATGAAAAGCTGTTGAGTTTAGGCTAACCTTGAAATTAGCTGAGGAAGATGAGGCACATCGTGATAACATTAAACTTGACGAGAATGAGATGTGAGTTGTGTTTTGATTTGTTTGTTTACTCAATTTAAAGACACCATCTTAATGGCGGCCATTTTAAAACGCAGTTTTGATTTTTTTACTCAATTTAAAAACACGATCGCGGCCATTTTAATACGCAGTGCATATGTTCACTGCAGTTTCAGCGATCAGTTAAACTACGAAACGATATTAAAATGGGTCTAAGTACAGTCTTAAGATGCCAAAAACGGGAATACACTTTATAGTAGCCTATAGAATTTACATTTGAATCGTACCAATAAACATGCGTCTTTTGTGTCCTAATGTTTACACTAATAAATGATTCCTTTTTCCTAAAACTTTGTTCACACTGTTAGATTTACGACTGGAATCCACATCCGAGAATAGCATCGCTCGCGTCGGTAGTTAAGAGTGATAATGGGTTTAGTTAATTAGTTCGAGGGACTCAGCGTGAATACAATAATGTTAGTTTCGGTTGTTTTGAACATAATAAGAAACATTTGAGAGTTATTGTTTGAAGTTTGCTTGAGAGCGCTGGATCTCTGCATCCAATACATTTAGATTTTCAGCTTTTCCTGACTATCCGGCGAACCTTTTATTCTTGTTTTTGTGAATGTTGTTGGATATGCAGGTGTTTTATAGCATATGATCCAACTGTCAGATAGTGCTTGAGTGTGTTCATATCTATAAGAATGTTATACTGTGTTTTCACTGTGTGAATAGGGAATATCCCGAACCCAGTCACACTCCTGGGCAAAAAGAAAAGAAAAGAAAAGAAAAGAAAAGAAAAGAAAAGAAAAGAAAAGAAAAGAAAAGAAAAGGGCAAGCCCAAAATGGCTAAACACTAAGATTTTAATTGTCTTAACCACAAATTATTGGTCAGGATATTAGCAAAATTTCAGCGAGCGAACTGCTTAAAAAGCCATTGCTGTCTCAGAAAAAAACATCAAAGACAGAATAAAGATTTTGGCAGAATATGGGAAGTTGTGGAGTGATGCATAGTGATAAAGTCTGCTGAGAACTATAATAATAAACGCATCTCTAGCACAGTGAAGCGTGGAGTAAGAGTGTCATTTCAGCTGCTGGTATTGGTGAGTTTCTTCACTGTGAAAACTCATTTAATGCTTTGGAGGACAGGAGAATATTGCAAATGAAATGTTAAAGAGTAATGATCAGATGATATTTTTGCTCCTGCACAAACTGCAAAAGACGAGCAAGAAGTGGCTTGAGAACTTGAAGCCCATCAGACTCAGATTTGAACTCTAGTGAATATTTGGTCTCACATTAAACTACTACTCATGAACATGGAGTGGAACAACACTGTAAAAATCTCTCTGCAAGTTGAGGAAGGTGATTCTGTGCAAAGTTACATTATCTACAGTATTTGTGCAATTCTTGCTCATTTCCTGACCAGTGATTTGTGGTAAAAATTGTTAAGACTGTTTAAAAAACACTAAATATTTGGGCATTTTTGGTTTGGCCAAAAATGTATATGTAGCAGTTTCAGGGCCAAAAACTCTGGAGAATCCACTGTAAGCAAGATAAACACTGCTCATGGTCAATCTGTTTGGATTAAGAGTGAATCCAGGTTGATCAGGACACTTTTCCAGTCATTTCAATGGCAAAAAGTGTCCCAAACAACCCAAATTCACCCTTATTGAAACTTCTGGACCTGCCGAGATTTGCTGGATCAGACTTTAGACTGAGTTTTAGGATGTTGAGCCTCAATACAAATTATGTAATTATGTGTAGAGAAAGCCCAGATAACAGAGAATGTTCTCAGAATGTTCTGGCAAGGTTCTCTCAAAGTTATGAACAAACATTCTTCCAGAATGTTCATTCAAGGTAATCTGGTTTTTAATAACATTCTTAAAATGATACGTTTGTTTGTTTGAAACTTTGCACAATCATTGAACATTCTGAAACAAGTACACTGTAAAAAATGTTTGATTATTTATCACAACATTTTTTTAATGTAGTTCAGATAACATAATACTTTGAGTTTCTGTTAATTAAACTAATTGCCTTCATTGTATTAACTCAAATTTTTAATTTCGATGAACTCAAAATTTTAAGGCAACCATGTAACTTACTTTATTAAGTTAAACCAACAATTATTTTTTTACATTTAAAAGTAACGTTCCCATGATGTTTGCAGAATTCTAAAATGGAATGTTCCCTTAACGTTCACATAACCAAGCAAAAACGTGTTTAATACATTTAAAAAGTTAATAATGTTTTCATAACTTAACATTCTTAGAACATATTTCGTATAAGCTGGGAGGATATGATCGATTTGTTACAAATATTAAGAGCTGAATAGCATGACAGGAGATCTGAAAGTGACACGAGAGCCAGTAACACTGATAAAGAGTTCAGTTTAATAATCATCATCCACAGTGTGTGATTAAATTGCGAATACAGCAGCTTCCATACAGTGCTGTCTGATGGAGCGCATTGAATAACCATTGTATACGCTGTATTGTATTGGCCCAGCAGGCAGTGGAGTCAGATAACTGATAGATAACAAACATACAGTATTCAGTTCTCCACCTCTCGTATTCTCTATAAGTCTGTCAGAGTGAACACACACACACATGTGAATGTTTTGCCCACACCTCCTCCTCAAACACACACACATGCCGACACACAGTGGATTACGGGACCCCTGCGGGGCCTCGGCGCTTACAGAGCCCTCATTAGTGGAACACAATGGCTCCCGCCTCTTAAAGACTCGTTTATAGACTGAGATGAATGTGTTCTGACAGCGAGACTTCAGTGGATCTGAACTCGGATCGATGGCATCATGGCATCAGACCCTTTCCCCTAGCTTTAGCTCATGTTTTTAGGGTTGTTCTGACTGTATTCAGTGTGTGATAAGACTGTTATCAGAGCGGTCTATTGTTCGCAGATCAACTACTGTATGTCCCAGCAGGTCCTGCACTGTATTCTGTTCCTCTGACACCTTCATTTCACACTGACGTCTGATTCAGAGTGGATGCATGTAAAATACTACTAGCTAAAAATCACAAAAATCACAACAATACAAAATTCAGCCTTTCCTACACAGATCTTGTTATCGAATTTTAATTCAGTGCAATATAAATCAACACACTTTAACTGTTCTTAAATTCAGCAAACCCATTTTCTTGTCAATAATCATTTTTTGCACTATAGCTATATGACTAGAAGTTAATATTAGAAGATCTTCAAATCAAATAGGCTTTTGATTTTTCAAAAGCCTATTTGATCTTTAAGATCAAATAGGGATCTTTAAAGCATTTACATATTTGTTTAATAATTGAAGATTAAAAAAGTTGTTTGTGAAACTTGTAAAGGATTTTATTTTGGTAATTGAAAGCCCCATTAAAGAGCATATAGTCATATTATCCTTATGTAATATCAGGCTTTATATTAGTTGTCATATTCCCTCTCATTCAGTCTCATATTAGCTTAATGTGAGCTTTTTTATTTAGAAATAAACGCTAGATCTTGATAGGCTATTCTAATTGGCTCAAATTTATAATGTGAGAGTTTGCAGGGAAGAGCTTGACGAGAAAATTACAAAAATCTAGAGGAATCTGTAGAAAATAGCCGATTAAATAAAAAGCAATAAACAAAAAAAACACTTCAGAATTGGTTTTCTCTGCGGTTTAATTGGCTTTATGGTTATTTGAGGATTAAAGTTAGAAACGATATTGAAGTTTATTAAGATCATGTTGATCTTTAAAGCTCCAGCAAACTAGTTTTCACAAACCATCAAGTTCATTGTTGAGGAAAGAAAGATGAAGCATTTGGGTATCATTTTCAATTTGAAATGTAATATGCAAAACGGCAATGCAATTTTAATGCATGTTTATGACTAAAACAAGAACGAATATCTGAAGAAAAAAAGAAAAAAATGCGTAATTCAAAGGGAAGTTTTCATCAATTATTTACAGGTTTATTGATTGTTTGTTTTTTAACGCCAATCCTGCTGCTGTGGATTTTTTTCTTGGCGATAATTTTTTTAATGTTTTATTTTATTTTTTTAAATTCTACACACAAAAAAAGGGTTCTTACAGGGTTAAAACCAGCACAATCTAATAAAACATGTTTCAGGGATAATGGGGTTTTGACAGAAATAATATTTTTGATTTTCTAATATTGAAAACCTGCATGTCATATTCGACAACGCGTGAAAACAATCTGATCCCATCGGTTTAAAAAATAAACTTCTTCTCCCAACACATGGTGGATAGCCTATTTCTCACTCTGATTGTCATTTGTTATTAATAAAGGAATTCATTACGTTTTAGATCCATTGGTGTTTAAATATTTAATTTGTCATTTTTACACATGTCCCATGTTTATTTTCACATTTTAAATTACGTTTAAAGGAGTTTAATCGGACCCAAACATAAAGGATGCAGTTGGTGACTCCGCCCACTGTGACGTCATGGTTACCGTCTGTACGTGTCAATGTTTAATTCTCTTAAAAAAATAAATAAATAAATAAATAAAAAATGTTTAATTCTCTTAAGTAGCATGAAAATCTATTTTCTTTCCAACCTAATTATTTTGTCTTTGTATAATGTTTAATTAATATTGTTATTTTGTTTTGTGGGGAGGATTGTTTCGTTTATGTGATCTGTTTAACTGATATTTCATATTTTTTCTGTCTTTATTTATTTATTTATTTATTTTTCCTCACAATTCTGACGTTTTTTTCCTTTCTTGCAATTATAAGTTTTTATCTCACAATTGTGACGTGTCGCAGTTTTGATTCTCACGACACATCTGAGAGTGCCTTTGTTATAATGTTTGATAACTGCGCATAATGTAACACTCTAGTAAATGATGGGTTGTTTCAAACTTTCAACCCACGGACGAACCCAACCACTGGATTAATTTTTTTAATTACAATTTTAAACCCAATGGTTGGGTTTGTCCATATTTGACCCAAACATGGCTGAAATAACACAGCATAAGTAGGCTATTACGCTACAACATTTACAACTCTACAACGTGTCAGCTCCAGACCATGATGGCAAAAAATGATCAAATTTTGATCTAGCCATTTAGCACATACAATTTTTATTATTATTATTTGTCTGTAATGGGCCATTATGACTATTATGCCATATCTTGTGAGCAAAAAGTCCAAACCTCTCAAAACTTTCATTCTGCTTGGGAGGCGAAATTCTAAACTATCAACCATTTCAACGGAGAGATGGAGGCTGTGATGTTAATGTTCTCCAATAGAGGGAGCCACAGGAAAATAATCTCAGTTACGGAATGGTTGTAAATTCACAACGTGAAAGACTCCTGAACACACATATAGAAATAAATGGTGCATAATTTAGAGGTTAATACTGTATTCTTTAGTAACATGAAGTAGCCTCAAAATACAAAATATTAAAGAAAAATTTCATTTCATTGAAAGTTAAAAAGAAAAAGTTACACTCAAGGATTTGACCCCAAGGAGTATGACTGACCCTAAATGAGGAGCACTGAACAAGTGTTTCATACGAGTCATGCATACAGTATGATATGTTTCTGCTGCAGTAATCCAATATAACTGCTTTGTTACAAAGAATGTTGATTGAAGCTCTTAACAGTTCTCAGGAAATGTCTAAAGCCTGACCTCTAACAGCCTCTGAACTCAGTGAGATTACAGAAAAACCACATGTGTGTTTGCACATATGAAATTCATGTGGTTTTTCTGTTCGGGCTACAGCATATTGTGTTGATTTTTTGAATATTAATTGAATTTATTTATTTTTCAATCCTATAGAGTCTGAAAGTTGTTCTTTATCCACTTAGTCTAGAGTCAGGTATTTGATTTTGATGTTACTTGTAATGCGCTGACCATACTACAAAGAATGTGCTGCTTCATGAATGTAACCAGGCCTACTCGACCCTCTCTGAGCTGGATTCGAAACAGTGTCTGAGGCATGGGAGGCGAGTGCGCTAACAAGGACTCTTAAGACCACAGTCTCTAGCATCAGTCGCCAGTGCGCCTCTTGAGGTCATGGGAGTGAGGTTTACTCACACCGCTCTTATAGCTGGCCTAGACCTCATTTCCTTCCTGGTCCTGGCACCAAACATAACCAGTCCTGCTTAAATGCATGCACAGCAAAATTCCCAGGGTTAAATCAACAAACATGTGGTCCCTCTCTACATAGAGTTAAAATAGCACTGAAGCAGAGTTAAAGTTAATGAGATAATATGCTGTTTGTGGAGTTGTTTAATCAGATTTTGGGAGATTTAATGCATTTTATCTTCAGTTGAGTGGCTGGAAGTCAGTTGTAGTTAGTGATTCTCTTCAGTGATTCTGCTTGTTAACAGCAGGTGTTCATCACTAATGCTCAATCATTACTTAATCACTAAATTATCTCATTGACTCAACTCTGCTTCAGTGTTACTTTAACACTATATAGAGAGGGACCATATGTAATCTGAGCAGAGTTGAATTAACTCTGGGGATTTTGCTGTGTGGGAGGTGGATGCACTAACAAGTTGCCAGTGTGCCTCTTGAGGCCAGGGGAGTGAGGTTGACTCACACAGTACTAGCTGGCCTGACCGGTTCTGCTCAACCCACTCTGAGGTGTGTTTCCCAAAAGTATCGTTAGCCAACTAACATCACAAGTTCCATCGTTACTAACATAGTTCAATGATTTGGTGTTTCCCGAAACAATCACTCAAACTTGTGTGGTTGAAACGACAGCTCTCGAGCTTTGGTTAGAAGTTTTTATGACATGTGGACTTAATAAATTGTTATCTTGAGCAAAATAAGCAAGCTGACATAAGTACAATTTAGATCTTTTATTTCAAATATATACAAATGTTTTTGAAGAGTGCCTATGTGCGTAGTGCTCTGATACGTACGAACGAGCCTATGGTTGAATCTGGAAACAAAGCAAAATAACTGAGAAAAATGAGAATTAGTCCTCAGATGTCATGTCCGTACTTTATAGCAAAGAATCTAGCTCAAACAAATTCATTTAAAGGAGTTATTACTCCACCACCTGCGTGACGTCATTCACCAACGTGGCTGAACGACAGGTTTGCGACAATATGGTTTCGGGAAACAGTCGTGACTAGCTAGTTGATTTGTTCAACGATGCATCGTTCTATGGTAGTAAAGCAGCGAGGTACGTCGTTGTACGGGAAACACACCACTGAGTGGGATTCCAATCGGCAGTCGCCAGTGCACCTCTTGAGTCCTCTTACTAGCTGGTTTCAACCTCACTCCCATCTGGGTCACGGCACCAAATGTAACCGGTCCTGCTTAACCCGCTCCGAGTGGGATTTGAACCGTCATCGTCAGCATGGGAGGTGCATCTCTTGAGGCCAGGGAGTGAGGTTTACTCACACAACTCTTACTAGCTGGTTTAAACCTCACTCCCATCCGGGGTCACGGCACCAAATGTAACCGGTCCTGCTTAACCCGCTCCGAGTGGGATTTGAACCGGCATCGTCAGCATGGGAGGTGCATCTCTTGAGGCCAGGGAAGTGAGGTTTACTCACACAACTCTTACTAGCTGGTTTAAACCTCACTCCCATCCGGGTCACGGCACCAAATGTAACCGGTCCTGCTTAACCCGCTCCGAGTGGGATTTGAACCGGCATCGTCAGCATGGGAGGTGCATCTCTTGAGGCCAGGGAGTGAGGTTTACTCACACAACTCTTACTAGCTGGTTTAAACCTCACTCCCATCTGGGGTCACGGCACCAAATGTAACCGGTCCTGCTTAACCCGCTCCGAGTGGGATTTGAACCGGCATCGTCAGCATGGGAGGTGCATCTCTTGAGGCCAGGGAGTGAGGTTTACTCACACAACTCTTACTAGCTGGTTTAAACCTCACTCCCATCCGGGGTCACGGCACCAAATGTAACCGGTCCTGCTTAACCCGCTCCGAGTGGGATTTGAACCGGCATCGTCAGCATGGGAGGTGCATCTCTTGAGGCCAGGGAAGTGAGGTTTACTCACACAACTCTTACTAGCTGGTTTAAACCTCACTCCCATCCGGGTCACGGCACCAAATGTAACCGGTCCTGCTTAACCCGCTCCGAGTGGGATTTGAACCGGCATCGTCAGCATGGGAGGTGCATCTCTTGAGGCCAGGGAGTGAGGTTTACTCACACAACTCTTACTAGCTGGTTTAAACCTCACTCCCATCCGGGGTCACGGCACCAAATGTAACCGGTCCTGCTTAACCCGCTCCGAGTGGGATTTGAACCGGCATCGTCAGCATGGGAGGTGCATCTCTTGAGGCCAGGGAGTGAGGTTTACTCACACAACTCTTACTAGCTGGTTTAAACCTCACTCCCATCCGGGGTCACGGCACCAAATGTAACCGGTCCTGCTTAACCCGCTCCGAGTGGGATTTGAACCGGCATCGTCAGCATGGGAGGTGCATCTCTTGAGGCCAGGGAAGTGAGGTTTACTCACACAACTCTTACTAGCTGGTTTAAACCTCACTCCCATCCGGGGTCATGGCACCAAATGTAACCGGTCCTGCTCAACCTGCTCCAAGCAGGATTCGAACCGGTGTCGCCAACAAGGGAAGTGGATGCACTAACAAGTCGCCAGTGCATCTCTTGAGTCCAGGGAGTGAGGTTTACTCACACAACTCTTACTAGCTGGCCTCCATTACATGAGCAACTGTACAGACTCATAACCATTATGTGGTCAACATAAATCATTAATGCCCAGACTGAAAGCCTATGAAACCGTTGACTCTCCTAAGACTCAAAATGTGGGGGAGAAAAGCACTGCACAGAGATATGAGGGCTATAAAATTGTTTTGCAGTTCCGCCAGTGGCAGATTTTCATGAACAGGGCCCTGAAACGACTGATCGGAAGGGCAAGGCTAATTTAGGACAGCCTGATCTGTCAAAGGAAGTCCAGTTCCTCTGGATACCACCAGCACAATGCTGCACACATGACGCAAGGAACGACTGCTGAGCTCTGAAACCTAAACCACACAGAGTGAGAGAAGGACTGCTTGTTTTATGGATTATGATGGTGGATAAACCACATTTGGATCCTCAACCAGCAGTTCATAACAATACGAAAATTTGGCCAGTATATAATGTCGATAAATAATGTATTTTTCCTTCATCTGAGACAATTCAGATGCGCACTGTTTGACATGATGGTTTTGAATTGCTTGAATATGATTGAAATCATTTAAAGAAAAATACAGTTAAATGCAACACTTTAGGGTCCAATTCTCACTATTAAATAGTTGCTTATTATCATGCATACTACTAGGACATTGACTGTTTATTAATACTTACAAAACACATATTAATGTCTTATTCTGCATGACCATATTCTACATCCCTTAATCCTAAACTTAACAACTATTAATAAGCAGTAATTAGGAGTTTATTGAGGCAAAAGTAGTTAATCGTGATAATCGGACCCTAATGTAAAGTGTGAGCTATGATGTGAATTCTTTGGGCGTGTTTCTGTTGCAGTTATTCAATAAAACTGCTATGTTTATTGATTTAAGATGTTAATTTGTAACAGTTCTCAGGAAATGTCTAAAGCCTGACCACTAACTGCCTCTGAACTTACTCAATGAGATTACCACAGCATATTGTGTTGATTTTTTGAGTCCTGCATCTGAAATTTGGAGCTATTCTTTATTATTGACTTGCAGTTATTTATGCAGTGGCCCTAAAATTATTTGGACACTTAAGAGTGTATCATTGCAGTAGATTAGAAACTATCAAGGCAAATGATGCTAGAGATCTAATTTCGAAGTCAGTTACCCTCAAGAAACACTTTGCATGAGTGAGAAGCTCAGGAAGATGATGAAAGTTCGCGTGTTATAGCTGCTGTGTTGCGTCAAACGCGCTGCGGGGGCGCGCCTGAAGGCGAGGTCTTGGAACACGCTCCCGAAATGTAGTTCATTGAAAAGATCAAACCTCAAGGACAATACCTGACATGGCTGTACTCCTGGTTTCCGCGATTCTCCTCATACTTCTGATCGTGTGGATATGCGGCCACTCACGGAAAAGGTGAGATGAACTCGCGGTCATTATTAACAAAAGTTGTTGTTAGTTTTTCATAACTTTAAAGTGCAAATCCTCACAATGAACGTGCCATACTACACATAAAAGTACCAATGGTAATGTATATGGTTACATCTGCTCGTTATGTTTCTACAGCGTGATGTTTGAGGTCACAATACGTTGGCTTTAATATGGTGAATAAACGATAATTGATAAAACGTGTTCAGACGGATCACAATGTCTTGTGCAATCTGAGGACATTTATCCCCACTATATATCCCACAGCAGATATGACAATTTATTATGATTATATGAGATTTTAAAATGATAACGCTGCTCTGTGTCTGTTCCAGGCGGTCAGGAGAGCCTCCGCTGGTTCCCGGCTGGCCCTACATTGGAGTCACTCTGGATTACGTCTCAAACCCGTTACGCTTCTTAAAAGACACTCAGAAGAAACATGGGGATGTTTTCACATGTGCGATTGCTGGGAAGTACTTCACTTTTGTCACAGACCCTTTTTCTTTCTCCGCTGTGGTCCGGCAAAGCAAACATCTTGACTTTCAGAAGTTTGCTCTTAGTTTTTCGCGTCGGGTAAGTGAGTCTGATGAGATAAAATGCATCATGTTACAGATGACTGTTCTCCTGATAAGAAAGCATTAGGTTACTCTCATAACCCAGATATCTTACTTTAGGAAACGCCTCAGGTGTGATAGACGAAGGAAGCACCATTTACGCCACGTCCTAGTCCAAGCCAACCCAAAACCCCAATTTTCTCTCATCTTCCAAAGAAAAGGGAGGAAGTTTTAAGGCAGTGCAGTTATAAGACAAATCACTGACTGTAGGAACAAAAAATGCTGTTTAGACATGTTTGTTGAAGAGAGCATGCCTAAACAAGTCATGTAACTCACCCCCCAAAAAAAAGTATGGCAAAGTGACTAACTGTGAAACCTAAAAATGGCACTTTATGACAAAAAGTGTACCAACCGCTGCTCTAGATGTTCTGATGTGACTCAAACACATCCCTTTAAATCATGTAATGAAGCTCTAGTGCTCTGGACTGTGTTTATAAGCCCAAATGTATTCAAATGTGTCCTTTCACAAGTCAGACCCAAATATGAACTCATTCCAGTGGGAGTGAAAGATCTGTGGCAGAAGGAACAGACCTCATAGAGGATTAGTTCACTTCAGAATGAAAGTTTCCTGATAATTTACTCACCTCCATGTCATCCAAGATGTTCATGTCATTGGAAAAGAAATGAAGGTTTTTGAGGAAATCATTCCAGGATTTTTCTCCATATAGTGGACTTCACTGGGGTCCAACGGGTTGAAGGTCCAAATGTCAGTTTCAGTGCAGCTTCAAAGAGCTCTACATGATCCCAGACGAGGAATAAGAGTCTGATCTAGAGAAACCATCCGTCGTTTTCTAAAAAAAAATAAAATTATATACTTTTTAACCACAAATGCTCGTCTTGCACTGCTCTGAGATGCTCCACGCACGACGTAATGATGTCGGAAAGATCCCGCGTGACGTAGGTGGAAGTGTTTATAAAGTGAACGTACAAAGACTAAGCCAAACGGCCTTTACAAAAAAAGGTAAAACAACGATGTCGGATGATTTTGAAGTTGATAGAAATTGTATAACGTTTTTCGCCCTACTTCACGCGTGACCTTTCCAACGTGATAACGTCATGCGTGGAGCAGTGCAAGACGAGCATTTATGGTTAAAATGTATATAAATTCATATTTTTTTATAGAAAGTACGTTTTTGTTGCATTTACACTGTTCTGACCAGCAGGGGTCACCAACGAGTGTTTCGAACGCTTTGAAACAGGGAATTTTATCGATCCCAAACTTTTGAACGGCAGTGCATGTCAAATATGTAACAACAATAATTTCTGAGAATGAAATGTGTTAAAGCTCATCACTGACAGCAAAACCGAATAATTTGAACACTAATATGTATATAAATTCATATTTGTTTATAGAAAGTAAGTTTTTGTTGCATTTACACAGTTCTGACCAGCAGGGGTCACCAACAAGTGTTTCGAACGCTTTGAAACATTGAATCATTTTGCGAAAAAATTGTTTCTTCCACCACTAATCAAACAAAAGCTCCGCCCTCTTCTGGAAAGGGGGCCGGGAGCAGCAGCTCATTTGCATTTAAAGGGACACACACAAAAACAGCTATTTAAAATTGTAATAATATTTCACAATATTATTGTTTATTGTGTATTTTTAATCAAATAAATGCAGCCTTGGTGAGCAGAAGAGACTACTTTTAAAAATTTTACAGATCCCAAACTTTTGAACGGCAGTGCATGTCAAATATGTAACAACAATAATTACTACTGACAATGAAATGTGTTAAAGCTCATCACTGAAAGCAAAACTGAATAATTTGAACACGAATATGTATATAAATTCAAATGTTTTTTATAGAAAGTAAGTTTTTGTTGCATTTACACAGTTCTGACCAGCAGGGGTCACCAACGAGTGTTTCGAACGCTTTGAAACATTGAATCATTTTGCGAAAAAATTGGTTCAGTTGGTTCGAAGCTTTGAAAAGCTTTGTTTCTTCCACCACTAATCAAACAAAAGCTCCGCCCTCTTCTGGAAAGGGGGCTTGAGCAGCAGCTCATTTGCATTTAAAGGGACATACACAAAAACTGTTATCTAAAATTGTAATAATATTTCACAATATTACTGTTTTTTTTTTGTGTGTGTGTATTTTTAATCAAATAAATGCAGCCTTGGTGAGCCACTGCTCAGAAAGCCAAAACCAAGACACTGAGAACAGACAACAGAATTCTTAAAACTGCAGTTTTAACACTAAAAAAAGATTTCACAATGAGAGACTGAACAAACCAGGCTTGTATAGGGCGAGTTAACAAGGTAATGAGTAACAGCTGTAAGCAATCAGGGGTTATGAGTCCGGGCAATGTATTATCGGGAATGTAAACTTGTATATTGTTGGGTCTTATGACAAATTGCTTGTGATGTTCCTTATTTCAGTCACTTTGAACAAATATAATATAAATCATATGTTAAAATCTGGGTTTGATCCTGATTCTCTGCCTCTGTTTCTCTCTCTCACTCACACTTTCTCTCAGGTCTTTGGTCATGCAGACTTCAACCATCCGCTGTTCAGTGAGAGTTATAGGGAAGTTCACGGGATTTTCCGTCAGACGCTTCAAGGCCCTCCTCTGCAGCAGCTCGCCGAGACCATGCTGTGCAATCTGCAGACGGTTCTGGAACGAGGTCTGCCGTGCGAACGCGACTGGCTTGAAGAAGGGCTTCAGAGCTTCACAAACCGCATCATGTTCGAGGCAGGGTTCCTCACTCTTTTCGGGAAGGACGCAGGGTTTCTTCAGGCCAGTGGTGTGTCAGGCAGCAGAATATCCATGCAGAAAGCGGAGCAAGATTTTCTGGTGTTTGATCGTGCGTTCCCTCTGCTGGCTGCGGGGCTTCCCATCAGTCTGATTGCGCAAGCGTGGCGAGCGAGAGAAGCTTTGGCAGAGGAACTGCTGCATGATGAGCTTCATCAGCGGAAATGCATCTCAGATCTGATTCTGCGCAGAATGGACGCTTTTGATCGCATGCATTTGGATGAGACTGGAAAAGCACGAACACATGTGTGCATGCTGTGGGCGTCACAGGCGAATACTCTGCCAGCTGCCTTCTGGAGCCTGTATTACACACTCAGGTCATTTACCACATGTGTTATGCAGGCACTGATAAAACCACTGTGAAAATGTATTCACTGCTGTTCAAAAGTTTGGGACTGATAGGATTTTAAAGCCCTCCTGTAGTCAAAAAGTTTATGAAGTTTAAAAGGTGTCATTGATTATGATTTGACTTTTTTAACTTTAGTTAGTGTGTAATGTTGCTGTTTGATCATAAACAACATCTGCAAAGTTACTACGCTCAAAGTTCAATGCAAAGAGAGACATTTTCTTTTACAGAAATCACTTTTTAAGGACTACAACAAGCTTCTTCCCAGGTTGGTGACATCTTAAACCCCAAAATTTACATAAACCCCGCCCCCGAGAACATGTAACAAAGGGGGCGGGGCCATGTTGGGCTGCTTTATAGAAGAGGAAGAGTTGTTTTTGTAAATGCCGTCATTTTACGCCGGACTGCTTCACAAACGAGGGTCAATTCAACACAAAAGATGAACATGACGGCACATGCTAGTGGATGAGTTGAATCAACTCCACAGCAACTACATCAATTTATCCACTAACCATTCAGAAACGTCTAAAAGTTGTAACTTCTTCCTGAGTCTCTCCATCAGTGTCGACTCCGGTTTGAACAATGTAAGGCTGAACACTTTCCTCATTTTGGCTGCGTGAGATTCCCCAGCTTTGTTGTTGTTGAGCTGCTAAAGCTCCGCCCTCTTCTGGAAAGGGGGCGGGAGCAGTGGCTCATTTGCATTTAAAGGGACACACACAAAAACTGTTATTTAAAATTGTAATAATATTTCACAATATTTACTGTTTTTTTGTGAATTTTTAATCAAATAAATGCAGCCTTGGTGAGCAGAAGAGACTACTTTTAAAAATTTTACCGATCCTAAACATTTGAACAGCAGTGCATGTCAAATATGAACAACAATAATTACTGATGAAATGAAATGTGTTAAAGCTCATCACTGAAAGCAAAAACAAATAATTTGAACACAAACCTTCTTATATCATACAGTCTAAGACTTTTGGACCTCACTAAAGGCCTGTTTGATGGTGGTGAACATGAATAGAGTGTAAACAACTTCCTGAGTAAATTAAAGTGTGTGTGTGTGTGTGTGTGTGTTCTGAACCTCAGATCTGTTGAGGCTTTGACCGCCGCGCGCTCAGAGATCGACAGCGTTCTGTCAGACCAGATATTAAACAACCAGGACCAAAGAATCCACCTTTCTAGAGAGCAGCTGGACTCTATGGCTGTGTTAGGTAGGTGATTTCTTGAATATCTGATTATCAAGATTACTGTCTATCATGAATAAACACGTCTTGGAATTTTGATCATTTTCAAGCATTTTGTTTTGTAGTAATTGCGCAACAATCTTGCACTGTAGCAGGTTTGAACAAGTTTACATGTAGAGGTTTGGCTTGTGCTGAAAGCAAAAGAAGATATTTTGAAGAATATGGTTAACCAAACAGTTGATGAACCCCATTGCCTTCCATATTATGGAAAAATTACTATGGAAGTCGATGGGGACCAGAAACTGTTTGGTTTCTGACATTCTTCAAAATGTCTTCTTTTGTGTTCAGCAGAAGAAATAAATTTATACAGGTTTGGAACAACTTCAGGGTGAGTAAATGATGACAAAATCTTAATTTTTGGGTAAACTTTCCCTTTAAGGCGTATTAGATCCCCCTTGGCCTCCTACTTGACACCGGTTCCACTGTTTTAGACAAAGCTGTTTTAAGTCAATAATGAAATTATGCAGAGAGCTGGAGAGATGGCAGGTGGAGATGCAGATCTAAGTGAAGGGGTTTTATTGAAATAATCACACGAACAAACATAAACTGAACCTATAAACGCAAGAACAGGAAACCAGGGAACACAGGAACTGAAACAAAAATTGTCTAAAGAAATCCGCAGCAAACATCGACTGACAAAGCAACAAGAGAAACACAAGGGCTATATATAATGAGATAACTAGACATTCCCAGGGGAAAAAACTACAAAATGACTACAAACTGGAACAGGAAACTAGAAATACAACATAAAAGTCCACGGACAAACACAAAAAACATATGACACATAATTACTGTATATTTATCTTCATTTCTCAAAACACATGAATAAAATAGAGTTTTCCTTAGAATTCTCTGTGCCCAGATGAATCTGAAACTCAGCAGAGATTATGATTGAGTCTCGAATCATTCCTATAATGAAAAGTGAAATTTTGGCAAATCTTGATCATTACATTTGGACTCAATTTATAGGTCTATAAAACAAGAATGTGCAAAATATTTACATATGTACATGTAATGTGCACTAGAGACCAGTTTTTGTTTTGAGGAGCAAGCAAGCAACTAAAAAAAAAAGAAAAAAATTAGAACACTTGACATGGAATCACCCACATATTTATTTTTTGATACAAGTGTTTACATGACCAATCTGAAGGTATAATTGAGCATTATCACACGAGAAAGAGTGCTGCAGGGAATCACAGCTTTTTTTCCTGGTGTTACAGACCAGTTTTTGTGGTGAGGATTTTTCAGTGACCCTTTCTGTAAGTTGCATTGTTGTGCCATTAATGAGCGAGTCGTTGAATCATTCACCCAATCAATTCGTTCATAAACAGCAATTCATTCAGAAATGAAAACAACTGCTTGATTCTGCTTTTATTTTTATTACTGTGCAAAAGTAGACAGTCACTGGCAATATTTTGTCTAAAACATAAGTTACTGAAAAATGAATTTGTTTTTAACTCTTTTCCCACCAATTACGGAATTTTCTGGCTTTCATTGTTTTCACTGTTATACAGTAGGGGGCGGTATTATCCATCTTTCGGATCAAAACACAGGCAAAGAAGAAGCAGAAACAAGCAATAAAAGCATTGCTGACGCACGTTGTAATCATTGACAAAAACAATATTTTCTCAGCTTTTTGTTTGAAATGTTGCTTTATTTTAATGAAACCTGCACACATTCAAGTGTTGATAAAAGTTTTTTTTTTAAATCAGAGGCTCTGTTCTTTCTTTTGATATATTTCATGTTGCATGTTCATTCTGGGGGCCATAAATAAAAGCGATATCACACTCAAAATAAACTGTTAATTTGATAACTTGTGGCACTTGACCTGCTGTCTCATGAATTGGAGTAGCCTAATATTTGTATAATTAGCACTTGTTGATTTCTTTTTATTTGTATTTTAATTAAATGTTTATTTGATATTTAAGTGAAATACATTTTTGCCTTTCAGAAAGTATTATCCAGGAAGCTCTTCGCCTTTCGAGTGCCTCCATGATGATCCGTGTTGCCAGTGATGACTTTACTCTGTCGCTGGATTCCGGTCAGACAGCTGCTGTTAGAAAAGGAGATTACATTGCTCTTTATCCTCAGCTCATACACCTGGATCCTGAAATCTACCCCGATCCCACAGTATGTGTTCAAACTTATTATGTCAAATATACTTTTTTTAACCAATGAGCTCTCTCTCACCACAGGTTTGTACAGATTAGACGGGTTTTAGATCATTTATTTAATGTTTGAATCAGTAAAATTCATAAACAAACTTTGAAGTTGGCTTGAAAAAGCCTGACCAGAATGTTTGACAGTTTTAAAAGCTTGAAGTTTGAAGGTTTTCAGTTTAAAGTAGTTTTAAAGTTTAAAGTTTTAATGTTTTGAAGACAATATAGTCTATCAGAAAAACAGATAGATAGATAGATAGATAAGGATGTTGCTATGTGGTTCATAGGGTACTTTTAGCGGTTTCTAAGTTATCACTATGTGGTTGCTAGGATATTCTGGGTGGTTGCTAAGGTGTTTCTATGCAGTTGCTAAGGTATTTGGGGTGCTTGCTAGGGTGTTGCTATGTGATTGCCAGGATGCCCTGAGAGGTGTTGCTATGTGGTTGCTTAAGTATTTGGGGTGGTTGCTAGGGTGTGGCTATATGGTTGCTAGGGAACTCAGGGTGGTTGCTAAGATGTACATTTGTAAACAAACTTTGAAGTTGGCTTGAGAAAGCCTGACCAAAAAGCTTGAAGTTTGAAGGTTTTCAGTTTGAAGTAGTTTGAATTTCACCAGCAGGGGTCACCAGCGTGTGGCGTTGCGAAGCAATTTGTTCAATTGATTAAAAGTTTTGAAATGCTTAATTATGCTTAATAGATAACAAGAAACAATCGAAGACTAATAAACATGAAAACTACAGACAGGAAACAGGAACAGAGCAGGGCAAAATGCAAACTAAAAGTCCATATAACAAAAACACAAGGTACACAAAACGGGGAACCTATTATAATTTAATTGCTTTTGTAGGATATTTATCATTTTTTAGGATTGGTTCTCCAAAAATGTACCATGTGTTATGTTACAAAATATATACATCTATTATGAACTAGATGAATAAAGTTTGTAAACAAACTTTGAACTTGGCTTGAGAAACCTGACCAGAAAGTTTTGAAGTATTTATAGTTTTGAAGTTTGAAGGATTTTGAAGTTTAAAGTAGTTTTAAAGTAAAAAATATATCCATGTTTTTCTGCATGGAAGAAAGAAAAAACAGGTCTGCTGTAGTCCTGATACAGCATGTAATTGTTATTAAACGTGTCACACAATGTATTTTAAAATTTTGGCACCTCAGTGACGTTTTAAACACAGCCAGACATGTGAATGCAATGTTCTTCTGTGTCCTAGGAGTTCAAATATGACCGTTTCCTGGATGAGAGAGGTCAACGTAAGAGTCATTTCTTCAAAAGCGGCCGACGACTGAAGCATTTCTTGATGCCGTTTGGTTCTGGTGTCAGCGAGTGCCCCGGACGTTTTTTTGCGGTGCACGAGATCAAACAGTTCCTCGCGTTAACACTGTGGCGTTACGATCTACAGCTCTGTGACGCTGACGTCACGCTGGATCCAGACGACGGCCGCGCGGGCCTGGGAGTTCTGCCACCCTCACGGGACGTCCTCCTCAGATACAGAAGAAGAACAAACTCCACCACTGACAGTGAAAGCGTACGATGCAAGAAGGAACATGAGGATCTTAGCCTGTGAAATGGAAATATGTGTGTGTTGAATGATTATTCTGTTTGTTGTTATTATTGACTCAATAAAAATGTAGCATTTTGCACAAACGGGCTGAATAACTCAGTAAACTGCTACTGTATGTCTCTGCTGGTCAGACAAAATGAAGAGAAGTGGGTTTATTTGCAGCAATTCAAATTTAATTATCATAAAATCAGAAGATAATCTATAGTGCAATGAACATGACGGCTTCTTAAACCAAATACATCATCGAACAAAGAGAGAATCAAACTGAGGGTTTAAATACGCAAGATTACAAGAACTGAACAAGAAACAGGTGAACATAATCATATACTAAGGGAAATATGATGGTAGACGAGAAAGTGTAGGAAAATAAAAACCTGTAGCAACATTTCATTGATGTGATCCTGTTATTATCATGTATATGCAGTGTTGGGGAAAGTTACTTTTAAAAGTAATGTGTTACAATATTCCGTTACTCCCTAAAAAAGTAACTAGTTGCGTTACTCACAGTAGTTACTTATTATGGAAAGTAATGTGTTGCATTACTTTTTCTCAACTGGCCTGTTTGTTTGTTTTTATAACAACAGAAAAGTTCTATTTTTGGCAAATGTTACCAACTGTGAAATGAATAAGCCTCAGGCTGAAGGAAATGCAGATTCACGCCTGTACAGAACAAACAAACCTTTCAGCGGTGCTACAGAAGAACGGCACAGGAGAAGTAGACGAGTAAATGTATGCTCACATTTAGTCTAAAACTACAATAATCATAAAACTCAGATATTTTGTTGTAAATTTAAAAGTAATGCGTTATTTTACTAGTTACTTGAAAAAATCTTATATTACGTAATGCATAACCCCTAAAACTGTGTACAGTATATCCACCAAATTGTAAACACACACACACACACATATATATACATACACACTTTTTGGGTTTCTATTGGTTTTCTATGAGGGGAAGGGAGGCACGAGAGATGCTGTAACTTATACCTTATACCTATAACTTATAACGATAATATCTAAAAAATGTATATTTTATATATCCAAATGTATATTTTCTAAGCACATAATCAGGTGGATGCATAGAACACTTCAGCCATACCTTTATTTATTTATTTGTCCTTTTTTTCACTAGATGGCAACAATTTTGCCCAGATACCTCATAAATCCCCATATTTTCTTTTTGTTTCAACAGGTTTTTACTGTAGTGAAGTTCCAAAAGATTGCATATGCGATAAATAGGATCTGAGTTAGATGTAAATGTCCAAAATCCCACAATAAGTTTTTGCATAATTTGTTAAAAGTTACACTTTTGCTGTGGAGGGTTAATTAACCAATGCTTCGTTTTTTAGGTGTGTGTGTGTGTGTGTGTGTGTGTGTGTGTCATGTTTCTATGCATCATGAATTCTTTTTACATAGTATGTTAGAAAAATAAATTCTTAGAACATTTTAGAACATTATTTTTATATGTTCTCCATCAGAAGCAACAGGCCAATGATGTCTTAATTGACAAGTATTTTAAATTAGCAAAATAAATAAATAAACATAAAACAGACTTCACCACAAACATAATCCTCATAAACTGTCCTTGCAGAAGCTGCTGCAGCGGTCAGTCTCAGTCCAGTCAAGTCTTTATGTAGGTTAGTGCGCGCGCAGCTGTTCGAGCCGAACGAGGGCGCTCTCGCGCAGGGGAGAGGATGATGATGATGATGATGATGATGATGACATGCGCTCGAGTGTATATTTCCCTCATCCAGGACACCCACGGACATTACATCCATAACCTCCGAGACCCAGCGAACTAAATCAGCTGTCAAACATTTACTGCCGAAACAACTGGACAGGCGCGCGATCATCTGATACTTCTGCAGCGTCAAGGTGAGTGTGCTTCATCATCATCATCATCATCATCCTCACAAAGCGCCAGAGAACGCGCTAACGTTAATGTGTCACACTCACAGCTATAATTCATCATTATTTATTATCTCCATATAAGCGCTAAACCTGTACATTCCAGAAACAAACGACCTTCTTTGCGCGATCGACCTGTTTGTCATTTAATGTCTTTATAACGCGAAAATTACTGTTTGACAACGACAAGACTGTGACGTAATAATGCACCCAAACACTCTGATACGGAAACGTAAAAATAAATAAATAAACCAAATTATATATAATGTTTACATGTTTTATGGTTTTAGATAGTAAATGAAATTGTTAAATGAGTCAAGCTTTCGTCTTTGTGTCTCAACATTTCTTCAGGAAACTGATCTGGAAACAGGATAATCATGTCACTGTATCCATCTCTAGAAGACATGAAGGTGGATAAATTCATGCAGGTAGGTCACATACACAAAAAGATGACCTATAATGTAATATAATAGGAATATAGCTAATATAATTTCTATAATGTCTGTTGGAGCTACATTAGTTTGTTTTCAGTAGTGGTAATTTTGTTAATTAATTTGTTTACTATTATGATTTTGCTCACATTAGTAATATATTTTGGTAAAATTCTTTTGTTGTTTGTTTAGTCTTTATTTTTGGTTAGTTTAATCATTATAATGTTTGCTTTAGACACCTGGGGGCAGTAGTGGGCACAGGCAAAGGTGAATATAGGCAGGAAGTAGTTAGTTACCTGTAGGCATCTGGGTGATGGGCATATGGTTTTTTACCAGCGTGAGAAATGCTGTATTGTTTGCTCAGTTGGAACAAATAAACCAGCCACAAAATCCTGAATCCAGTTTGGAAGTAGATTCATTGCTTGCCTGCGTACATTACCTGCCCAGGATGCTAGAAGTTGTCGTTTGAAAGTTTGATTTGAGTTTCATGTTTTTTTTTTTGTTTGACAAACGGCCACTACAACAAGTAAAAAACCGCTCATTGATTAAAGAAAGAAGAAGAACTTTCCTTGGAATTCGCTTCGGATATTATTGGGATACCCGATGGAAAATCAGCATGGATTGTTTGATTCACCACGTGTGGATTATCTGTTGGCATGAGACAGAGGCCTGGCACGAGCTAAGAAATCTCCAATTGGTATGTACCGCTAGAAATGCCGTATAAGAAGACGGTTTCATGAAAGGTTATATGAACTTAAAAGGACTGCTTAATTGGCTGTGTGTTTGTTGAATTATCAACGTTTACACTCATAAAAAGGTAAAGTCAGTGCAGTGTGCGCTTGTGTGGATGAAGAGGATTTGTTTGTATAAAACGAAGTTGTTTTAAGCAACGTTGCCATCTTTGCTAACCTTGTTGCCCGATTGTGAATATTCACTGATATTATCAACAAATTGGCTATAAGTGTGCAACAAAATGACAGAGGTGGAGAGGCCGGAATCAAAGCGGTCAATTAAATTGACTTCTAAAGGAATGTGCTTTTACATACAAACTTGTCAAGAAAAACGCACTGCAAAAACTAACCAGGCTAAAAAGCTTATGGATAAAATCCGTGTCCTAATGGAATTAAATGAAACTGCAGACGCAGTGAACACTCAGCTCGCTTTGTTCATTAAGTGTTATGAAGAAGCACTCGATATACATGAAACATTTATGGAATTGCCTCTGCCAGAAGATGAAATACTCATCAATAAAACTAAAAACTTTGAAGAGAAGATGAAATTATGTTATGCATTTATTGAAGATGTGAAGGAGTGGCTGTCTAAAGCTGGTTATCCATACTCACAGCCTAAAGAATCTATCGACGCAGGATGCGTTGATGATGGAATACAACCTGAAGACAGTATTTCTAATGTCTTAAGTGTAAGAACAAGTTCTGCAAAATCACGTGCCACTGGCATATCAAAGACTTCTGTAACATCCGAGGCACGCATTAATGCGGAAGCCGAGAGAGCAGCTCTTCTTAAACGCTCCGAAGCTTTAAAAAGAAAACATCACATAGAGGTGCAGGAGGAAAGGCTTCGTAGAGAAAAGGAGCAATTGGCACTTGAAACAGATTTGGCAGCTACAACTGCAAGGCTTCAGGTTTTAGAAATGAACTCATCACAGCGTGGTTCAAGACGATCTGATGGAATGAACTCTTATTTGGAGAGGAGCAAGGCTCAAAGATCCACCGGTTTAGATCCTTTTGCCAAAGTCTTTGTCCCACATGAAAATGATGTTCTTGCTGTACCTGATCCTGCATCAGTTGTTAAGCCAAGACAAGGATTTGCAGAACAAACGTATGGAAGGTCAGTTGGGCCAGAAGCTCCATATCAAGAAGTACAGACTGTAAATGGACGTCAAATGGGACATCTATTAAACTCTCAAACTCAAAGCGGTAACAACCAAAACGACATGGTGGGCATTATGCAAAAACAAAACGAAATCACTGCACTGTTGGTTCAGCAAAATATATCCTCTGCTCTTCCTCCAAGAAATCTGCAAATTTTTGATGGAGACCCTCTTCAATATAAATCCTTTATTAGAGCCTTTGAAAATGTAGTTGAGAAGAAAACGAATAATTTCAGGGACTGTTTGTACCTCCTTGAACAGTACACTAGGGGGCAGCCAAAGGATCTTGTGCATAGTTGTCAACATATGCCTCCAGATCAAGGCTATCACAGAGCTAAGAGTCTTCTTGCTCAGCACTTTGGAGATGAATATAAAATTGCATCTGCTTACATGGAGAAAATATTTAACTGGACACCCGTTAAAGGTGAAGATGTGAAAGGATTACAATCATTCTCTCTGTTTCTTAGAGGATGTGCAAATCTAACAGAACAAGTAATGTATATGAGGGAATTGGATTTACCATCTAACATGCGGAGTATCATTTTAAAACTTCCTTACAAACTAAGAGAAAAATGGAGGAATATTGCATGTGATCTGCAAGAAGGAAGTGGACAGAGAGCTACATTCATTGATCTTGTAAATTTTATTGAGAGACAAGTGAAAATTGCTTTAGATCCAGTTTTTGGAAACATTCAAGATCCTCAACTTCCTAATGTCAAGGCCTCCTGTGTCAGTCAGCTACGACAAAGAAGGAAGGGAAGCAGCTACGTTACAAATGTCACTCCTGTGAGGGAAGAAGCTATGGCACGGCCTGCAGAACATAGCACACCCTCCACTCATTGCTGTTTATTTTGCCTGCAGAGAAACCACACACTAGGTCAGTGTTCACAGTTTAAAGCCAAGACGCACCGGGACAAGATCAACTTCATTAAGGGCAAGGGTATTTGTTTTGGTTGCCTAAAGGTAGGCCACACAAGCAAGGATTGTAGGAGTCGATTGGATTGCCATGTATGTCATCAGCCGCACCCCGGTGTCCTTCATATAGAAAGACAGGATAAAGGTACAGCTGTAGAACAAGCCAAACATCCTGTGAGCCTTTCAAGTGATTCATCTGTAACTTTTCAGACGTGTGGCCATATTGGGGCCGGTGTAGAAGATGATTCTACCTTCTCTATTGTTGCAGTAAAAGTCAGAAGCAAACTGACTAATAAGATCATGCAGACATATGCTTTCCTGGATCCTGGTAGTTCTGGCACCTTCTGTACAGAAACCATGGCGAAAAGGTTACATTTGCGAGGTAGGAAGACAAGCATTTTGTTGAGAACAATGGGCCAACGAAAGGTTGTGAATGCTCATGTTTTGACAGGTCTTGAAGTGTCTGGCTTGGGTGCTGAAGATTTTATAGAGCTTCCTGATGTTTTGACTCAGAGAACCATACCTGTGTCTACACTTAATATTCCACGGCAAGCAGATATTGATCCATGGCCGTATTTGAAGGATGTAATACTCCATGACATTCATGCAAGTGTAGATCTGCTTATTGGAACTGACACCCCTAAGGTTTTGGAGCCATGGGAAGTAATAAATAGCCAAGATGGGGGCCCATATGCTGTCAGAACCAGGGTTGGCTGGGTCGTTAATGGTCCTCTTCATGGTGGAAGCTGTAGAGGTAAGAGTGGCGGTTTTGCTGTAACAGCAAATCGCATCTCTGTTGAACACCTGCAAGAAATGCTTGTTAAGCAATATCACCATGACTTTAATGAGACATCATCAGAAGAGCAGATTGAAATGTCCAGAGAAGATATTAAGTTCATGGATATTGTCAGTAGAACAGCAAAACTAATTGGAGGTCATTATTGCATTGACTTGCCATTCAGAAAAGAAAATGTAATCCTGCCAGACAATCGTTATATAGCAGAGCAGCGTTTATGTAGCCTGAAAAGAAAGTTTGACAAGAACAGTGTTTTTAAGGAGGAATATACCACGTTCCTAAATGAAATAATAACACAGCGACATGCAGAGCTAGTTCCTCTTGACCAGCTGACACAGAGCAATGGGAAAGTGTGGTATATCCCTCACCACGGGGTGTATCATCCTCAGAAGGGCAAGCTAAGAGTTGTTTTTGACTGTGCAGCCTCATACAAAGGAACATCGCTCAATAGCCAGCTTTTGCAAGGCCCCGATCTCACCAACAGCCTCATTGGAGTTTTAGTCCGATTTAGGCAGGAGCCTATTGCAATAGTGGCCGATATCCAATCTATGTTTCACCAGGTTCATGTCTCAAATAAGCATGTTAACTTTCTCCGCTTCCTCTGGTGGCCAGGTGGTGACACTACACAGGCTTCGCAGGAATACCGTATGAAGGTACATCTATTTGGAGCTGCATCATCGCCAAGCTGTGCCAATTATGCCTTGAGGAGAACTGCAGATGACAACGCAGAACACTTCCCTCTAGAGGTTGTGAGTACAGTGAAAAACAATTTTTATGTCGATGATTGCCTCCGTTCAATGGCCTCAGAAGAGGAGGCTAGGAAAATGATTCAGGATTTAACTGCACTTTGTAAGAAAGGAGGATTCACTCTCTCAAAGTGGGTCAGCAATAGTCGTGCAGTGTTGCGCTCTGTTAGCGAAGGCCACAGAGCAAAGGACATGAGGGAGCTGGATTTGGATACAGATCAACTTCCTGTTGAACGTACATTAGGACTACAATGGTATGTTGAGACTGACCAATTTGGATTTAAGGCCTCAGCACAGGATCAACCACAGACGAGAAGAGGAATTCTTTCGGTGGTCAGTTCTCTCTATGACCCATTGGGCTTCCTTGCTCCATTCAGCATGATGGCTAAGTTGTTACTGCAGGAACTCTGTAAAAGAAATCTTGGATGGGACGAAGATATTCCCCATGTTCTCGCTAAGCAATGGGCTAGCTGGTTGGAAGATCTCCACAAGGTGGCAAAGTTTAAGATTGATCGTTGTATTAAGCCTAATGACTTTGGCAACCCTGTCACTGTACAGCTTCACCACTTCTCTGATGCCAGTGAGGTTGGGTATGGAGCCGTCTCTTATTTAAGATTGGAAGTGGATAATAAAGTGCATGTTGCATTTATGATGGGAAAGGCCAGAGTTGCTCCGCTGAAACAGACCACAATTCCTCGCCTGGAGCTAACAGCTGCAGTCCTCGCTGTTAGAATAGACCGTATGCTACGGAAGGAGTTGCAACTTAGGCTGGAGAAGTCAGTTTTCTGGACCGACAGTACAACAGTCCTTAAATATATATCAAATGAAAACCGGCGATTCTATACCTTTGTGGCCAACAGAATTTCAGTCATCAGAGGGGCAACTGATGTTGATCAATGGAGATATGTGGGATCAAAGGAAAATCCAGCAGATGAAGCGTCAAGAGGAATGAGGGCAGAAGATCTCCTGAACAGTAGGAGATGGATGATGGGACCTGATTTCCTTCGTAAGTTCAAGGATGGGTGGCCTAAATTAGATGTGGATCTTCAGGGGATTCCTGGCGCTGACCCTGAGATCAAAAGGGACTTGACAGTGAATGCTGTTGTTAAAGACACAGACAATGCTACGAGCCACCTGATTCATTACTTTTCATCTTGGAAGAGATTGCAGAAGGCTGTAGCTTGGCTTCTTAAGATCAAGGATACTCTTGTGTTATTGGGACATAAGAGAAAGGAGCTTTATGCCTCTGCTGATCTCACTATGGACACTATAGACTGTCATCAACAGGTGGAAAGCCAAATGCAGAGCTTTAAGGCTACGCTCAAAGGACAGAGTCTGACACCTCAAGATGTGATCAGGGCAGAGCTGTCAATCATCCGGTATGTACAACATCAACGGTTTAAGGATGAAATTACCTCGTTGCAGAGTGGTGTGAAATCCATATCCAAGGACAGTTCACTGTACAGATTGGATCCAGTGATGGAGGGTGAGATTCTCAGAGTGGGTGGTCGGTTAAGCAAAGCCTCACTGCCAGTGGAATCCAAGCGTCCTGCTATACTGTCAAAAGACCTGCATGTATCCACACTAATTCTGCGCCACATTCATCAGCAGATAGGTCATGCTGGAAGAAATTATATGTTGTCCAGTTTAATGCGGAAGTATTGGATTATAAATGCAAACTCTGCTGCCAGAAAGGTCATATCAGATTGTGTTGTTTGCAGACGCAACAGAGGAAGACTCCTTGAACAAAAAATGGCGGACTTACCTGCTGAAAGAGTGTTGCCTGATGAAGCCCCTTTCACTCATGTTGGCATTGATTATTTTGGGCCCATTGAAGTTAAGAGAGGCAGAAGTCTTCTCAAAAGATACGGAGTGCTCTTCACCTGTATGACCAGTCGTGCTGTACACTTGGAAGTAGCATACACATTGGATACAGATTCTTGTATAAATTCAGTGAGAAGGTTCATCTGCAGACGAGGCCCAGTTTCAACTTTTCGGTCTGACAATGGAACTAACTTTGTTGGAGCCAGTCGTGAGCTCAAGGAGAGTCTGACCGCTCTGAATCATGGTAAAATTCAAAGAGCCTTTCTTCAGGAAGGCATAGAATGGAGATTTAACACCCCATCAGCTTCCCATCAAGGTGGCGTTTGGGAGCGCCTGATTCGCTCAGTGAAGAGTGTTCTTACCTCAGTCCTTAAACAGCAGACCATGGATGATGAAGCACTCCAAACATTTTTTTGTGAAGTCGAAGCAATATTGAATGATAGGCCTATTACGAGGGCCTCAGATGATCCAAATGACCTGGAAGCTTTGACACCGAATCACGTTCTGTTGTTGAAAGGTATACCAATTATGCCACCAGGATTGTTTGAAAGAAATGATCTGTATGTCAGAAAAAGATGGAAGCAGATACAGTACATGGCGGAACTCTTCTGGAAGAGATGGATTTCTGAGTATCTGCCATTGATGCAACAGAGACAAAAATGGACAGCACTAAGAAGAAACCTTGCACCTGGAGATGTTGTTCTTGTGGCAGACGCTACAGCTTCAAGAGGATCTTGGATGATGGGGAAAGTTTTGGATGCCAGATCAGATGTGAATGGCGTTGTGCGCTCTGTCCGCCTCCAAACGAAGACCAGCATCTTAGAGAGGCCTGTGACGAAGCTGTGCCTGCTGCTGGAGGCGGCAGTGTGATCACATGAACTGACTCTCTCTTTCTCTTCATCTGTCTCTATCATTCTCTTTCTGTCTCTTTTTCTTGCAGGTGCAGCAAGACATCTGTGCCTGTTATAGTTAGAATACATAGTGTGTAGCTCCGTTCTGAGAGTTCAGTAATTGTGATAAAGCACAATTAGGGGCCGGAGTGTTGGAGCTACATTAGTTTGTTTTCAGTAGTGGTAATTTTGTTAATTAATTTGTTTACTATTATGATTTTGCTCACATTAGTAATATATTTTGGTAAAATTCTTTTGTTGTTTGTTTAGTCTTTATTTTTGGTTAGTTTAATCATTATAATGTTTGCTTTAGACACCTGGGGGCAGTAGTGGGCACAGGCAAAGGTGAATATAGGCAGGAAGTAGTTAGTTACCTGTAGGCATCTGGGTGATGGGCATATGGTTTTTTACCAGCGTGAGAAATGCTGTATTGTTTGCTCAGTTGGAACAAATAAACCAGCCACAAAATCCTGAATCCAGTTTGGAAGTAGATTCATTGCTTGCCTGCGTACATTACCTGCCCAGGATGCTAGAAGTTGTCGTTTGAAAGTTTGATTTGAGTTTCATGTTTTTTTTTTTGTTTGACAAACGGCCACTACAATGTCTTTTTCCCTGTAGGCTCATAACACTCCTACTGCCAGCCCATCAAAAGCTTTAGCTCTTCCTGAACCTTCCAGCGTCCAGAACGAGCCGAGTTCATACTCTGAATCAAAGGCTGAAGAGATGGGTGAGGAGCAGATACCGTATATTTGATGTTAGACCTCAAAGCGGAGCTTCAGTCATGAAATATCAGGGAATTCTAAAACTGATATTTTCAAGGCCTGGAAAAGTGAATAAAATTATGAAAAATGAATGATTTTTTTATAGTCTTAAGCTTTTGCTTTGCTCTAATATCTCTTGATCTTTTTCCTTTTTGCAGGTATTTGATTTATTGAATTATCAGATCTTTCTCACTTCAACCCAAAGCTAAGAGTGTTTTTCTGTCGTCCGTCCGTCTTCAGGTGCTTCCAGCAGGTTGTACCCTGAGCTGAATGAGTTTATGGGTCTGAATCTCAGTGCAGATGCTCTACAAACGCTTTCCTCTTCAGTAATTGACCAGACCAGCGGGGTGAGTGTGTGTGTGTGTGTGTGTGTGTGTGTGTGTGTGAGAGAGAGAGTGTGTACTTCCTTTTTCAGCCTAAAGGGTTAGTTCACCCAAAAATGTAATTTCTGTCATTAATTACTCGCCCTCATGTCGTTCCACACCCGTAAGACCTTCACTCATCTTCAGAACACAAATTAAGATATTTTTGATGAAATCTGAGTGGTAAATGACTCGTCCGTAGACAGAAATATAACATGAGGGTGAGGAATTAATGACAGAAATTAAATTTTTGGCTGAACTAACCCTTAAGCTTTTACCAGGTCAGTACGTCTACCTTGAGTTGTTTCACCAAGCGTGTAGTCTAAATGAAGATATCAGATATGGGTGACTTTTAAAAGAAGCTGGTCATCAAATCAATCAGATTTAATCAACAAACCAGAATTGGACATTAAGTCCTGCAGTGTAATTGCGACCTTAATGTAGTTAGCTTGTTTGTAGTCACTTTAAACTCTCCAAATAATTTGTTTTAGCATGTTTTTGAATGTATTTAGTTTGACGCACTTGATCTGCTATGCTTCAGGGCTTATTTCTGCTAATAGACACACAGACTGTGATCATGAACGATCTGCTGCTGCTGCATAAACAGACACATGAATCCTGCAGCAGATCTAGGCAGGTGGAGCTGGGGAGGTGGAGGGGTTCAGAGGAACTCAAACACTGAACCAGACTGTTTGAATGTTGAGCAAGCAATCTCATTGGCTGCCAATCAGCTTGTGACATGTGGCAATGATGGGATTGCATGTAAAGGACCATCAGTCAGCGCCCCCTAGTGTTTCATGACTGAACTGAACTGAAGTGCATTGTAGCTCATTGGAAAAAATATTCTTTGTTGTATAATAATAATATAATATCCCCCAATGCCTTTTTCAGGCTCTCAGTGTCTGCACATCTGGAACGAGCTGGGCGGCAGCCCCGATAACAGGAAGTGACCTGGGGGTGAAGAGGGCGGAGATTCGGCAGGGTGTACGGGAGGTGGTGCTGTGCAAAGACATGGATGGGAAGATTGGCCTCCGCCTCAAAGCCGTGGATAATGTATTTCTCCAATGTTATGAATTCTTTAACTCTTACATTTGAATTAATACAATGTATTAATCGTGATTGGATAACTGCACTAACCAGCGGACCAATCACATCGCAGCATCTCAAATGTTGGTTTGGTGGTTCTGAAATGCCCGAGTCAAAGTCTGTCATCAGAATGATTTGGTTTAATTCCCTCCAGAAGCGTCTCACACGATTGCATTCCCAAACACCAGCATCTGAACACAAGAGAACACGACAGACTCATAGCTGTTGTTTTCTTTAAATGACATCCACATTCATGTCATAACATTATGCCCTTAAAGTGTAACAGTAACCTTTGATTTACGCTTCCAAACTTGTGTTTCAGGGTGTGTTTGTGCAGTTGGTGCAGGCGAACACTGCTGCAGCGTTGGCAGGGCTGCGCTTTGGTGATCAGATTCTGCAGATCAATGGCAAATCATGTGCTGGCTGGAGTAGTGATAATGCACACAAAGTGCTTAAGAACGCCAACCCAGAGAGGATCACTTTGGCTGTGCGAGACAGGTACACACACACACACACACACACACCATACGTAGAGCATATCTGCAGGTTTCAAATACTCAATGCTGTTTTATTTATGAGGATCAGGTTGTTTTGACTGAATAATTCATGAAGAGATCAGACACAGGAGGGTTTGTTGTGTAGTTTTAGTCTTACAGCTATCCAGCAGAGCAAACCTTTGTAATAAACCTCAAACTGTCACACAGCATGTTATAAAAATGTAACCACAAGAGAGGCAATCTTTGGGTCCAAGCAGTTTGGAAAAGGGGAGGAAAAAAACTAAATTGGTTTGTAAGAACAGATCAGTTGTGGCAAATAAATTTCATTAGGGAAAAGTTACTTTTAAAAGTAATGCGTTACAGTATTGCATTACTCTCTAAAAAAAGTAACTAATTGCATTACTTAGTTACTTCTTATGGAAAGTAATGCGTTATGTTATTTTTCTCACATGGGCTGGGCTTGCTTGCTTGTTTGTTTGTTTAATAACAAAAAAGTTCTATTTTTGGCAAATGTAAACCAAAAGTGGCATGAATAAGCCTCAGGCTGAAGGAAATGCAAATTCACGTCTGTACAGTAGAGGGTGCCGCTCAAACAAACCTTTCAGTTGTGCTGCCATTCTGGATCACAGGAGAAGATGAAAGTTTGACACTCTTACTTCAGCAATAAAACAAAATAATTAAACACAAATGTGATGTTTATCTAAAGTCATTTTGATCATTAGTATGGTCGAATTGGATCATTGAAGGTCAGCAGCAAAGACATTAGTTAATAAAGTGAGATTAAATACATAAAATATATTTGTATTATTTTACATATTTAATTTTTGCTTGTTTACATAATATTCTGATAGAACACATGGAGAGCTGGGAGTAAATAAATGGGAAAACAAAGTTACTTTACTAGTTACATGAAAAAGGTAATCTGATTATGTAACTTGCATTACTTGCAATGCGGTACGGCCAACACTGTACAGCACTACAGAGCCCCACACGACATGCAAAAAGTCATGCATCCTGCGCATGATTTACTATTTTGTTTCCTCGATTTGCTAAATTGCGCGTATGATTTACTATTTCGTTCCCTTGATTTGCTAAATCGTGCATGCAATTTACTATTTTGCTCCTCGATTTGCTAAGTCGTGCACATGATTTACTATTTCGTTCACTTGATTTGCTAAATCGTGCTTGTGATTTACTAATTCGTTCCCTTGATTTGCTAAATCATGCTTGTGATTTACTATTTCGTTCCCTCGATTTGCTAAATTGTGCTCGCAATTTACTAATTCGTTCCCTCGATTTGCTTAATCGTGCTCGCAATTTACTAATTCGTTCCCTCGATTTGCTTAATCGTGCTCGCAATTTACTAATTCGTTCCCTCGATTTGCTAAATCATGCTTGTGATTTACTATTTCGTTCCCTCGATTTGCTAAATCGTGCTCGCAATTTACTAATTCGTTCCCTCGATTTGCTAAATCGTGCTCGCAATTTACTAATTCGTTCCCTCGATTTGCTAAATCATGCTTGTGATTTACTATTTCGTTCCCTCGATTTGCTAAATCGTGCTTGTGATTTACTATTTCGTTCCCTCGATTTGCTAAATCGTGCTCGCAATTTACTAATTCGTTCCCTCGATTTGCTAAATCGTGCTCGCAATTTACTAATTCGTTCCCTCGATTTGCTAAATTGTACTCGTGATTTACTAATTTGTACCCTCAATTTGCTAAATTGTGCTCGCAATTTACTAATTCGTTCCCTCGATTTGATAAATCGTGCTCGCAATTTACTAATTCGTTCCCTCGATTTGCTAAATCGTGCTCGCAATTTACTAATTCGTTCCCTCGATTTGCTAAATCGTGCTCGCAATTTACTAATTCGTTCCCTCGATTTGCTAAATCGTGCTCGCAATTTACTCATTTTTTCCCTCGATTTGCTAAATCGTGCTTGTGATTTACTAATTTGTTCCCTCGATTTGCTAAATCGTGCATGCGATTTACTATTTCGTTCCCTCGATTTGCTAAATCATGCATGCGATTTACTATTTTGTTCCCTCAATTTGCTAAATCATGCTTGTGATTTACTATTCCGTTCCCTCAATTTGCTAAATCGTGCATGCGATTTACTATTTTGTTCCCTCAATTTGCTAAATCATGCATGCGATTTACTATTTTGTTCCCTCAATTTGCTAAATCGTGCTTGTGATTTACTAATTTTCCCTCGATTTGCTAAATCGTGCTCGCAATTTACTAATTCGTTCCCTCGATTTGCTAAATTGTACTCGTGATTTACTAATTTGTACCCTCAATTTGCTAAATTGTGCTCGCGATTTACTAATTCGTTCCCTCAATTTGCTAAATTGTACTCGCAATTTACTAATTCGTTCCCTCGATTTGCTAAATCGTGCTCGCAATTTACTAATTCGTTCCCTCGATTTGCTAAATCGTGCTCGCAATTTACTCATTTTTTCCCTCGATTTGCTAAATCGTGCTTGTGATTTACTAATTTGTTCCCTCGATTTGCTAAATCGTGCATGCGATTTACTATTTCGTTCCCTCGATTTGCTAAATCATGCATGCGATTTACTATTTTGTTCCCTCAATTTGCTAAATCATGCTTGTGATTTACTATTCCGTTCCCTCGATTTGCTAAATCGTGCATGCGATTTACTATTTTGTTCCCTCAATTTGCTAAATCATGCATGCGATTTACTATTTTGTTCCCTCAATTTGCTAAATCGTGCTTGTGATTTACTAATTTTTTCCCTCGATTTGCTAAATCGTGCTCGTGATTTACTAATTTTTTCCCTCAATTTGCTAAATTGTGCTCACGATTTACTAATTCGTTCCCTCAATTTGCTAAATCGTGTTCGCGATTTACTAATTTGTTCCCTCGATTTGCTAAATCGTACTCGCGATTTACTAATTTGTTCCCTCGATTTGCTAAATTGTGCTCACGATTTACTAATTCGTTCCCTCAATTTGCTAAATTGTACTCGCGATTTACTAATTTGTTCCCTCGATTTGCTAAATCGTGCTCGTGATTTACTAATTGGTTCCCTCAATTTGCTAAATTGTGCTCGCGATTTACTAATTCGTTCCCTCAATTTGCTAAATCGTGCTCGCGATTTACTAATTCGTTCCCTCAATTTGCTAAATCATGCTTGTGATTTACTATTTCGTTTCCTCAATTTGCTAAATTGTGCTCGCGATTTACTAATTCGTTCCCTCAATTTGCTAAATCGTGCTCGTGATTTACTAATTTGTACCCTCAATTTGCTAAATTGTGCTCGCGATTTACTAATTCGTTCCCTCAATTTGCTAAATCATGCTTGTGATTTACTATTTCGTTCCCTCGATTTGCTAAATCGTGCTCACGATTTACTCATTTTTTCCCTCGATTTGCTAAATCGTGCTCGCAATTTACTCATTTTTTCCCTCGATTTGCTAAATTGTGCTTGCGATTTACTAATTCGTTCCCTCGATTTGCTAAATCATGCTTGTGATTTACTCATTTTTTCCCTCGATTTGCTAAATCGTGCTCGCAATTTACTCATTTTTTCCCTCGATTTGCTAAATTGTGCTCGCGATTTACTAATTCGTTCCCTCAATTTGCTAAATCGTGCTCGCGATTTACTAATTCGTTCCCTCAATTTGCTAAATTGTGCTCGCGATTTACTAATTCGTTCCCTCAATTTGCTAAATTGTGCTCGCGATTTACTAATTCGTTCCCTCAATTTGCTAAATCGTGCTCGCGATTTACTAATTCGTTCCCTCGATTTGCTAAATCATGCTTGTGATTTACTCATTTTTTCCCTCGATTTGCTAAATCGTGCTCGCAATTTACTCATTTTTTCCCTCGATTTGCTAAATCATGCTTGTGATTTACTATTTCGTTCCCTCGATTTGCTAAATCGTGCTCGCGATTTACTCATTTTTTCCCTCGATTTGCTAAATCGTGCTCGCGATTTACTCATTTTTTCCCTCGATTTGCTAAATTGTGCTTGCGATTTACTAATTCGTTCCCTCGATTTGCTAAATCGCGCTTACGATTTACTATTTCGTTCCCTCGATTTGATAAATCATGCGTGCAATTTACTATTTCGTCCCCTCGATTTGCTAAATCATGCACACGATCTACTAGTTCCTTCCCTCGATTTGCTAAATTGTGCGCGCGATTTACTATTTCGTTCCCTCGATTTGCTAAATCGTGCACACGATTTACTAATTTGTTCCTTCGATTTGCTAAATTGTGCTCGCAATTTACTATTTCATTCCCTACATTTGCTAAATCGTGCGCACAATTTAGCCTATTATTTTTTCCTGCATGTCATGTGCAGGGCTCCGCACAGCACCATTAACTCTTTCCTGCCATTGACGAGTTTTTCCTTCAATCCATGTTTTCACTGTTATACGGTAGGGGGCGCTATTACGCATCTTCTGAAAGAGTACAGAATCTCCTGATCAAAACACAGGTGAAGAAGAAGCAGAAACAAGTAATAGAAGCATTGCTGATGCACATGATAAATGACATGATTCAACAGCAAATAAATCAAAACTGCCGAATGTTACTGAATGAAATGGCAAACTCATGACGAGGAAACGACTGTGAAACTTTGAGGATATTGACTGACTTGATCTACTCCATCTGTGTTTTGATCATCTTTCTGAATCCCATTAAAACTAAGAATTATTTCTCCAAAACCAAACCACTGTAAATCTGAAGTCATGCATTATATTGCTCTTTCTTATCCTGGTAGTTATTTTGGCACAAATACCAAAGGATGGGAAGGAAAAATGTTATACTGTAACGTGCATGTTCATAATGAAATTATAAACCAGTTTTCAAATCACTGTTTGCAGGCCATTGGAGCGATCTGTTACTCTTCACAAGGACATGAACGGGCAGCTGGGCTTTATTTATAAAAAGGGTCGGATCATCTCAATAGTACAAGACAGCTCAGCTGCACGTAACGGCCTCCTTACTGACCATCAGATCTGTGAGATCAACGGTCAGAACATCATTGGACTGAAGGTAAACGACATCCATATTTTCCCTGTACAACACAAGCAGGCGACTTGATCAAGATTTGATTTGATCTCTTTGATTAGGACTCCCAAATCATGGACATCCTTAATTCCAGCGGAGGCGTTGTCACTGTAACCGTGATGCCAGTGGTCATCTTTGAACACATGATGAAAAGGTACGGAAAACCCAAAACCCAATGCCAGCTCAAGTCTTGATCTCACAAGTCTGTTTTTAATATTTGACATGGCTTTACTTTCTCTCGTTTCTCTTTCTCACTGCAGGATGTCCAGCAGTATTGTAAAGTCACTAATGGATCATTCTATTCCTGAGGTGTGAGATGCTGCGGATCAAACTGTACAGCTGACGGCGATTCGGCCACTGTTTGGAGGGCTCACATTTGCTCATTCGTGTGTCCGCATCATGTGATTTTATATAAGTTTGAGAGGTTATTGACAGGCAAAGAAAGGAGATATTTGCTTAAGTTTCGCCTTTAAAGTGATAGTGTCCCAAAAATGACAAGTTCTTTACTCACCTTTATGTTGTTCCAAACTTTATAGCACACAAGTCATGGATTATTCTGCAGTGTGAATATATATATTTTTGAGTTCCATGAACGTGAGTAAATGTTGACAAATGTTCATTTTTGGGTGAACTAACTCTTTAATTCTTCTCCTTTATCTTTAAATATGTTGTGTTTCAGCCTGAAGCTCATTTCAGTTCCTCTCAATTCTTGAAATATCTCACAAAAAGCATTCTGAATTATCATCAACATGCACTACAGCACACTCATGCTGTAAATCAGTCGTAATAAAAATGCTGTTAAAATTACTGTTTGAAAGCCATTAAATGACTATGCACTGCTGAAGACAGTTTTGTATGAAAAACAGTAGATAATTCAATTACATGACAACTTTATTTTGAAGAGATAGAATTGCAGTAAACCTTTGTGTCCCTGTAAACTGATACTCCCAGTGTTATTGTGTATGTTTCTGTGTTCTGTGTGGGTTTTGTACTGAAAACATCATGGTTTCTCTTAAAGGAATATTTCACTTTAACTTAATGTTTACGTAATATGATTTCATTGCATATGACTTTTGGCCAATAGGTGGCGCTGTTACCAAATTGATGTCATGTGATCAGTGTGACGTGACAATGACACATATAAAGTCCAGTGTCAATATAACAAAGCGTTGCAGAGTTACAGCCTCAGAATCAGCTATTTCTGGCATAGTCTGAAGATGATCTGCTGACTTTGGTGAGAATCGGACAAAGAAATTCAAAATGGCGAACAGCAATTTAGACCAAATGGCATGATTGTATCATTGCTCTGGATATGCCTCTGGGAACTTTCAAGACCAGTTTCTTTAACATAAGCTAAATCAATCAAAATATGTTAGCATTTTTTATTTCATTATAATTTTTGGCCACAAGGTGGCGTTGTCTCAATTTTTTGAGAACGTTCAGGGCTTGGTCCTTGGCCCAAAATAGTCTATATGGAAAAATTGTTTTTATGATTTTTGGGCAAACCATTCAGAAGTTATAAGCAAAAATCGCCATTTTTCATATCTCCTGACCAGTAGGTGGCACTGTGCTGAAACATTGCAAGTAGCCTCAGGTCATGCTTGTGATGAAATGTACTTATTAAAATGTTCTCAGAATTTGTTCACCTGTTATTCGAGAATGGTGTGGTTTATCAAAAAACTGTTAATAATTAAAGATGATGTGAGCCAATTTTGGTGAAAATCAGACGAACCGTATAGGGCGAGTTCAAATACAAATAGATCTTTCGGAACATTCAAATTGGCGGAAAATTTTTCATGACGGAAAATGACGTAGTTTTGGCATGAATTTAGTTTCTAAGTCTTATGATTCAAAAGTTTTTAGCGTAAACATGACTTTTGGACAGTTGGTGGCGCGAGAGGGAATGAGTAAGAGGCTCTAAATTTGCTGTGGTTAATGTTCAGACTGTCCTCTATCTGTGTGCCAGATTTCATCATTTTCTCAGTCTTCATAACACCTCTAACAATTCGGACAAAACATTATATTAACCAGCTAATGTTACCTTGGTAATATATTTAAATCAGTGTTCAATACACACACGTCACATTTTTTTAACCTAGCAACAATGTACAATGCCAACGAAAATACAGTAAAACACTGACCCCTACTGGGCAAGTAGCAGTTCCACAACTGGTCTAATATAATATACAGTATTGAAAACAAGTATGGAATCAATGTATTAAATACTTTAAGAGGTAACTTTCAAAACTATTCAATACCCTGTCAAATAGTATATAATCAAAAGATTTAAAATCTAAATGACCAATAAATGTGAATTCTGCTGAAACATTATCCCACCATTTCTGGAACTGGAAAAAAGTCTGAAATGTCAGTTAAAACCGATTCTATAATCTTTCCCTTGAGTAACAACATTTCACTGTACTTTCAATACAATAACAAAGATTGCAATCTTATTTTATTATAAACTTCTCAATTATTTATGGGAGATTCTTTCTTTACAAGTCGGGGAAAAACAAGTTTTGGATTATTTCTGATAAGAGTTAAAGTGTTAGATGGTGAAACTGTGTGAAAACGGCAAAGAAATAAGATTTGTTAAAGTCTGTGACTTGAATGAAATCCTCAAATGACGTTAATATAAGAGTGATTGCGAAACTAAACTATCATCCATGTGTGGAAAAGGGAACAGTAGGTGGCGGAATGAGCCCATAGTACGGGAAACGCCAATTCTCCAAAGAAGAAGAAGAAGGAAGAAGACAAGAAAGATTTCTGCACAAGAGAGTCATGCAGAACTTGTAGAGTTAACCAGTCCTTGACCAGTTCTTCAAACTCTTCCCTTCTGTGATCATGAAGCAGAAGAAAACTGCTCGCAGCCAGTCAAGAAAAGGTAACCTTCATTCGGATCTCGCTTCATACAAACAAATTGTTCCTTATGCGGAGCAAATGCTTTCATTTTTCAGCATTATTTAGATAATAGCAGAACAAAACGTTGTTTATTGCGATGAAATAATCAGTGTGTTATTCATTCAGTAGTGACAGTAATGTTTATGATCCAGAATGGATGGATTTAAAGATAGAGGCTGCAAAGATTGAAAGCTGTGATACTCTCTCTTTATGCCTCTGACTGGATTGCAGTTGGAAGATCTCTTACCAAAAAGTACTGCGGCACTGTTATAGTAGAGTGGTATTAGATAGATATGACTACAAGAGCATTCACATGGTACTCCAAGGTACATCAACTATGGTACCTAAAAATGTTGTTTTTTAGTTAAAAAGACATGCATTATTGATAAAGAGCGTAACATTTCTTTAAAGTTCTGCAGTGATTTCCCTGGTGTAAACAGTAGGGCTTTCACACTTGAAAAAGTTAACCCTGGGTCATTTAAAACCTGGGTTTTCTTGTTTCATGTTTCACACTGCTCATAAATTACCCGGGGTTAACAGTTAATCCTGGGTATTCATAAACTGACGTTTCACACTAAACCCTGTTCTGATAGCACACGTACATCTCGGAGACGTCTATTTGATGTGCATTTTTACATCTGTGTTTACTCATCATCAATACGTCTATAGGACGTTTCCTGTCAGATGTCAAATAGACGTTTAGAAAATGTCTTTAAGATGTTTATGAATTAGAATGTATAAAACTGACATCTTAAAGACGTCTGTCAGATGTTTGTGAACAGCAGATTCATTCGAGATGAAGTGATCTTTAACAGACATCTTACAGACGTCCTTTTTGCATATTTGTGGTGTCTGTGTCATTGATTGGACAAACGCAGTGTGCGACCTGTTGGCACACGTACGTCTACAAGATGTCTGTTAAAGATCACTTCATCTCGAATGAATCTGCTGTTCACAAACATCTGACAGACGTCTTTAAGATGTCAGTTTTACATACATTCTAAATCATAAACATCTTAAAGACGTCTTCTAAACGTCTATTTGACATCTGACAGGAAACGTCCTATAGACGTATTGCAGATGAGCAAACACTAAAAAATATGTCTTCCAGATGTAAACACGCACATCAGATAGACATCTCCGATATGTATGTGTGCTATCAACCTTTAAAGGCTCTAGCATTGTGCGAGTTTATACTGAATGGACTTTTCGGACTATACTCTGATGGCACACATACATCTTAGAGACGTCTATCTGATGTGTGTGTATTTTTAGTGTTTGCTCATCTGCAATACGTCTATAGAACGTTTCCTGTCAGATGTCAAATAGACGTTTAGAAGATGTCTTTAAGATGTTTATGATTTACAATGTATGTAAAACTGACATCTTAAAGATGTCTATCAGATGTTTGTGAACAGCAGATGCTTTCCAGATGAAGTGATCTTTAACAGACGTCTTGCAGACATACATGTGCTATCTGGGTAAAAGTAAGAATGCCTTCTCTCAAATTGTTACGTTTTCTGTCAGCATTTTCATTTTTACTCTCAAATGATGAATTTACTGTACTACTGAATGGACTTTTCAGACTATAAAGTAAATAATAAACTGGTCTCTTCACTCCAATTGTTGCATTTCCTTTCACCATTTGACATTTTTCCTCATCAAATGCTAAAGCTAGGCTACTGTTCATACAACGTGCTGTATTTCCGTGACTGTCCAAATCACAGGACTATGAAGCACACGATTGGCTGTTGGTTTGCCAAGCATCTTGTCATAACATTCTAACACCACTTTGTTTCACACTGTACAAGTTTGGCACTGCAAAACGGGGGTTAACACCACTAAACTCTACAGAAGGGCTTTTCACACTTCGCTTAACCCTGGGTTATTGTCGTTCTAAAACCTGATTTTAACCCTGGGTAAAATAACGTTTCACACTTGAGGGTTTTTCACACTGCGCTTAACCCTGGGTTATCACTGTCCTAAACACCACTTTTAACACTAGGTCAAATAACCTTTCACACTTGAGGGCTTTTCACACTGCGCTTAACCCTGGGTTATCACTGTCCTAAACAACACTTTTAACCCCGGGTAAAATAACGTTTCACACTTGAGGGCTTTTGACACTGCGCTTAACCCTGGGTTATCACCGTCCTAAACACCACTTTTAACCCTGGGTAAAATAACGTTTCACACTTGAGGGTTTTTCACACTGCGCTTAACCCTGGGTTATTGTCGTTCTAAAACCTGATTTTAACCCTGGGTAAAATAACCTTTCACACTTGAGGGCTTTTCACACTGCGCTTAACCCTGGGTTATCACTGTCCTAAACAACACTTTTAACCCTGGGTAAAATAACGTTTCACACTTGAGGGCTTTTCACACTGCGCTTAACCCTGGGTTATCACTGTCCTAAACACCACTTTTAACCCCGGGTAAAATAACGTTTCACACTTGAGGGCTTTTGACACTGCGCTTAACCCTGGGTTATCACCGTCCTAAACACCACTTTTAACCCTGGGTAAAATAACGTTTCACACTTGAGGGTTTTTCACACTGCGCTTAACCCTGGGTTATTGTCGTTCTAAAACCTGATTTTAACCCTGGGTAAAATAACCTTTCACACTTGAGGGCTTTTCACACTGCGCTTAACCCTGGGTTATCACTGTCCTAAACAACACTTTTAACCCTGGGTAAAATAAAGTTTCACACTTGAGGGCTTTTCACACTGCGCTTAACCCTGGGTTATCACTGTCCTAAACAACACTTTTAACCCTGGGTAAAATGACGTTTCACACTTGAGGGCTTTTCACACTGCGCTTAACCCTGGGTTATCACCGTCCTAAACACCACTTTTAACCCCGGGTAAAGGAGTGTTTCACACTTGTAATTTAGAAGCAAGGTTTTTTTTACCCGGGGTTATGAAACTCCGGTGATAACCCTGCATTGCGCTGCCAAACTTGAATAGAGACTAGGGCTGCACGATTAATCGCATGCTATTCTCACGCGCATTTCGTCAGTAAAGCCGGTTCCCTGATTACCGCTAAATCACAATCACCTGCTTTCAAATGAAGCGGCATTTAATAGACTGAGCCGTAGATCACTGAAAAGCCACGCAATATCGCGTTCATATCGCAGATGAATCGCCTGCGATAATGAACGCGATATTGCGTGGCTTTTCAGTGATCTACGGCTCAGTCTATTAAATGGCGCTCCATTTGAAAGCAGGTGATTGTGATTTAGCGGTAATCAGGGAACCGGCTTTACTGACGAAATGCGCGTGAGAATAGCATGCGATTAATCGTGCAGCCCTAACAGAGTGCATTTAGGCCATGACCACGCTGGGGGGGAAACAATCCAACCGTCTCTATTGATTTTGTATTGCGTGAGGCTGTCTTCTTGTCAATTGCCTGTATCCACTTTTGTGTCCTTAAACGCTCGTTTTTTGAGTTGACAGCTTATAAAACTTCTGGGTTTTTGCTTCTGGGGTTTTAGCTTGTTTTCTGTACACCTTGTCACATATCAGCTCTTAGATATTGTTCTGTTTTTTGTTTTAAGTCAAAAATGACAAAGAGGCAGCCTCACGCAATACAAAGTCAATGGAGACGGTTGGATTGTTTTCACCTCCGGGGGGCGTGGTTTTCAGATTATGATGCGTGTCGCTCTGTCTCTATGTTACAGCTAGACACTTTGCAACAGACAACCAATCGCGTACTCATATTACTTTGGACAGTCACAGAAACACTGCATTGTATAAAAACAGTCAATTCAGCATTTGAGAGGAAAAATGTCAAAAGCTTCATTCATGTTTCATTCTTACCTTTATAGTCCGAAATGTCCATTCAGTATAAACTCGATAGTACAGTCGGCAAAATGAATATGCGCAATGCTAGAGCTGTAAACAGGTCGCGTACTGCATTTATCCAATCAGTGACACTGACACCGCAAATATGCAAATAAGAATGTTAACCCAGGGTTTAAGAATGCACAGTGTGACCCAGGATTAATTGTTAACCCCGGGTAAATTAAGAGCAGTGTGAAACGTCAAGCAAGATAACCCAGGGTTTAGACTGACCAAGGGTTAACTATTTTAAGTATGACATCTTATTACAACATACAGATTACATTATTTCTGTCATGACAACTCTCTTAGTGTTTGGCATGGTAATGGGTATGACAATGTTGAAATAGTGGGTCTTGGCAGAATAGATCTGCTGCTCTGCTGCTGCTGCAGAGCAAGTACAGGACTTACTACTGCCAATACATGCACAACATGCTGCTGTGAGCAAGTAAGACATGCTGCTGCTGCTGTACAATATAGTGTACATGAATTACCCGCAGCAGATCTATACAGGTGGAGCTGGGGAAGGTGGAGGGTTTCTGAAAGCGTACTGCTCTGCTAAGGCAAATGCTACCCATGTATTTGAAAATTTAGCAAGCAAACTCATTGGCTACTGATACAGCAGGAACCAATCAGCTGTGCCCTATAGAAAATGATGTGGTTGCAAGCAGGTTGAGTTGAGTTTCATGAGAGAAATTTGTATTTATCACCTAAATAAAATCTATCACAAAAGTAAACACACACAATATTAATGCTTTTTACTACTTAAAACATACATACCAGACTGGTATTTTCATAAAATTGTATTTTACATTTCTTATCAACATTTTTCATATTTTATTTTATTTTGGTTACATTACCAGCATTACCAAATTGCAGCCAAAATACAATGTTGTAAAATATGCTGGGATAAGTTCCCTACAGAATGATGAGAAATGGTCGGATGAAAACTTAGACCTAGAAACGTTGGGAGGCGGGTTTAGTGAAGGGTCAATTGTGTGTGTGTGTGTGTGTGTTTAGCTATAACTGTTGTCCCCATATGAGGTCTAAAAGAGGGTGTGTGTACAGCAGCACTAAAAATACCCAGGAGGCAGTGCATATATCGTGTTGCAGCTAAACCAGTGAGAAGTGCTTCATGTGAGCAGAAAAAAGCTTTGCTTTTCTTTTGCAGTTTTGTTCAAAAAAACTTAAACCCACAAGGATGGGAGAAGTCAGTGTAGACGGAGCCGAAATGACAGGTAGAGTCTGTTGTGGTCAGGCGTGGGGTGTTTTGCTGGTGTGGATCAGATACAGTGTAATGTTTCATACGGGGTTGTTGAACTCAGTGCTGAAGTCTGAAGTTCATCTCGTGTGTGTTTGTGTACTGCATACTTCTTAAAGTGTGAGCTTGTGTAATTGTTAATACTGTTATGGCATTTGCAGTTCATGCAACATTTCATTGTAGTTTTGCGTGTCACAACTCTCTCTAGCCTACTGTGTTGTTTTTAATACGTTAATTAATTTCATTTAACAGATGTATGTTTGATATTTGCTTCTGTTTGGACTGACTAATCATTGCGATACTAATTACTAAATATTGGCCTTGTCAACCTCATGAGGTAATGCCCACATGTATGTAGCCACTCCCCTTTTATGTTTGGGCTAAAAAATAGAGCCGGTTAGAGGATGATCACATGTCTGTTAGTGCATTTAACATACAGATGACCTTGCCAGACAGGCAAGTGTAATACAATCCTTATGTTACTTTTTTAACCCTTTGTTATTCGCCTCTGCGACTGAACCATTCCCTGGAGCTTTTATTTCATTGAATTTTTGACCTCATTTCAGGGTGTTACATGTACTGTCAAAGAATAAGCCAGAAGATATAGTATTACCAATTTTTAAAAAGGATATCTCCGTCACGCCAATTGTCACCATTTACTCTCCTCATGTCGTTCCAAACTTCTAAAACTTGAGGTGGGTTGATACTAGGGTTGCAAAATTCCGGGAATTTTCAAAGCGGGAAACTTTATTAACGGGAATATATGGGAATTTATGGGAATAAACAGGGAATTTTCAAAACTGCAGGTTAGCCTATAACAGGGTATTAAATTTAGTTGAAAAAAAAAAAAAACATCTTGCAGCATAATTTTGGTTAAAACAACCAGATTTAATCCAATTGCAGTTGAATTTTTACCCTGACATTCACACATCACATGACTCACTGCAGGGCTATTGAGGACACACCCCCTGCATGCACTGTGCATTGCCCCAGTCCATAACATGCTCATTTGATCAAAAATACAGAAAAAAACTGTAATATTGTGAAATATAACTACAATTCAAAATAATGGTTTTCTATTTTAATATACATTAAAATATAATTTATTTCTGTGATGCAAAGCTGAATTTTCAGCATCATTACTCCAGTCTTCAGTGTCACATGATCCTTCAGAAATCATTCTAATATGATGATTTGATACTCAATTATCAATGTTGGAAACAGTTGAGCTGCTTAATATTTTTATAACCTGTGATACTTTTTTCAGGATTTTTTGATGAATAGAAATGTAAAGAACAGCATTTATTTAAAATATAAATATTTTGTAACAATATACACTACCAGTCAAAATTTCTTTATTTATTTTTAAAGAAATTAATACTTTTATTCAGCAAGGATGTGTGAAATTGATAAATATTAAAGTGATATTGTTAGAAAAGATTTCTATTTTTAATAAATGCTGTTCTTTTTAACTTTTTATTCATCAATGAATCCTGAAAAAAAACAGTTTCCCAAAAAATATTCAGCAGCACAACTGTTTCCAACATTGACAGTAACTGAGTATCAAATCAGCATATTAGAGTGATTTCTGAAGGATCATGTGACACTGAAATAAATATCACATAACAACTGCTGCAATAAAAATATTTATTTTACATATTTACTAAATTAGAATTAAATGAATGTGAAAAAGAAATTTCATGTTATGACCAAACAAAATGTTTATATTTATGTTTGTATGTGATAGATTACATGTATAAATATTATAAATTGATATAAATTTCCCAAAATTTCCAATTAATTCCCATAAATTCCTGTAAATTCTTGTTAAGTTTCCAAATTGGAAGTTCCCGTGGAAAGTTTCACGCCCCGGAAAAATTCCGCCCCCTTGCAACCCTAATTCATACAGGTTTTTAGATGGCTGACACTGTGCCCTAACCAGACACAATTTGTCGAACGCGTCACAACTACAAGCCTGTCAAAAATCAATCAAAAATCACAGCCAATCAGAAGGGTGTGTGGGTGGAGTCACTCTGAAATCACTGCTGAAATGCTTGTTTTTGTTAAAATTACAAAAAGTTGCTTGGGAAAATAGTACTAAAGTCATTTATATTTCTTTATTTTTGGTAAAGATTAATTGGTAATTGGTTTTGCCATTTTAATATAGTCACGGTACACTTTTCCTGTGACTATATTCATAATATATCTTGGCCTTTTGTAACTACAATAATTGGCTTTCGTCATTGCTTAACTATAACATTTTTGAAAACGTAGTTTCTTATTCAAGTTCTGCTTTCAGATTTTCATTCTACATTTAAGGGCTCAATATATTCTTTTTTGTTCTTCGCGTAGATGTAAAAAAAAAGTTTAAAAATGCGTGTTACCTTTAGTTCATATTCAGGTTGGACAGATACAGTAGTTTGTATACTCAACACTATTGCAACTACAACACATCTAGTATCTGATTGTGTGTGTGTGTGTGTGTGTGTTCTCAGAGCCTCCAGTTGCAAATACAGCCATTAAGAGTGAAAAGAAGACAGAGGGAAACTCTTTCTTTAGCTGGCTGTTGGTGCTCGCTTTTCTGGGCGCTTGGTTGTCCGTGGGTGTCGTGTGGTTTGACCTCGTTGACTACAACCGTGTGCTTGGTAAGTACTTTTGAAAACCCTCTCGCAGGGTTGCAGACTGCTCTCTCTTTATCACTTAAATGATCCATGCAGATCTGTGGAGTGTTTAATTCTTAGGGAAAGGTCAAATATATGTGTATATGTGAGATCTCCATAAAGAGGATTTGTTTTTTTCTATCAACACTGCTGTTTTTTTTGCTTTTGTTCAGCCAGTTGTGCACAGGAATGGGATGTTTTTCTGAAGGGTTACAGAAAACAGACTCTGATTCACAAATGAAAACTGAATGCATACAGCACTGCATATGAGACACAAAATTCCCCAGAATCCATGGACTTTATTAACGCGGCCATATGATGCTTTTTCATTTTTTTCTTTTTCTTTTAGTGTGTTAGCTCATAGTCTCCCACAAATGGATTTATTCTAACTGTGAACGCTGATCTAGACCTGCCTAAAACGCCTCGATACAGGAATGACTTCCGCAAATGCCAACGTCACAATGTGAAATATTAGCATATTTAGTATATTAGCATATTTATTATATAGCATATTAGTGCTCGCTTTCTGTGTAATTCGTTCACAAGAAAAGTTATTGTTTTTCATGAGATTTTGTGAGTACTTCATACTTCACCTTGACAAAATGTATTTTATAATGTTTAATATTTATTCAAAAGTGAAAAACTATTACAGGAAATGGCTAATATATGTGCAAATAAATGATCTGTTATAGTGGTAATTAATGTCTTTTTATTTTTACAATCAATGTTGGATTTCTTGAAACATTTGGTTTTACAAATGGGGACAATCTCAGAAGAATGAACAAATAATGTTTGTGGTCATCACATTAAAAATAGCATTTGAAATGCTGGAAAAAGAAAGTTGCGTGTGTGTGTCTAATTACAGACACAGCGTTTCTAATTCAAACGTTCCCATTAGCTTTGTCTTTATTGCAATCAATAAAACTGGTTTACTGGCAAATTAGGTGATAACTGCATTAAAATATAAATGCAACATTGATGGTTTTGTGTCGATGTACTGAATGACAGATAACAGTTCACTGGAAATGCTTATCAAAAACCAGGAAGTAACCGCGCATATGGTCAATTGTAGTGTTGTCATGTCGCGGAGACGCTGTGTGTTTGTATGCGAAAGCAAAACCCCATTGTTTGGCCATCCGAAAATGGGTGAAATTAGGAATCTGCGGTTAAGATTTAGTTATTTATAACGAGCAGTACAACTCAAAAGCTGTAGCTTGTGCCCTGTGCAAACAGGGTCTCCTTACACATATTTGTTTAACAATCTTTTCTTTTATCTCTGCTCGATGAAAGGCACACTTGGAGGAGTATATGATGCTGATGGCGATGGAGACTTTGATGTAGAAGATGCCAAAGTTTTGTTGGGTGAGTGCGATTTTATTTGTGTATGTGTTTTTTCTGTCTAAGGTGCTTACCCATATGAAGTTGTATTTCCTTTCTCTATCTCTGTTTTTTCGCACGCACACACAAAGACATTTTCAGACATGAGAGGAGGATGTGGTCTAACCACAAGCTTTTCTGTGCTACTTCATACAGAAATGTTTCTGCTTTTAAGGTTTGCTATAAAAAATTAGCATGTAACTAATTGGTTTTGCATCTCACTTGGTGATTTTCAAAATGGTCAGATCAGCAAGTAGGATGCACATGTATGTCAGATAAGTGTAAAGTACTTGTCTTATATCCTGTGGTTAATAACGGCTGTGGGCCACATCGACTGGTGATTGTCATTTATGTGTGTGTGTCTGTCTGTTTATCGGTATCATTCTTATAACTTTCTCCCCTTCAGAAAATGCTACTGTGGCTACAAAGGAAAAAACCTTAAGAAAGACTGTCACGTCGGAGGGAGAGCGTATCCAAGCAGCCCCTTCCAAACTTACTTGTAAAGATATTTTGTGGCTTTCACGGACACTGCTGTCCTTTTTCATTTGTCTCTTGTGTTTGCTTGCTCTGAGAAAGCTGCAACAAGATGAGTTGTAGCGTTTCTGTGACGCTGGCATGTTGGAAGGCATCCATTGGTGTGTTGCTTGAGGTCTTTGAAGAAGCATTTCATTCTGACCAAGCATGAATGTAGTGGATTTATTAATTCTATCATTGATAATTGACCTTACAGTTGGTTTAATTTTTAAGTGGATTTAAATCCCTGCATGGTGAGGTCTTGATATAGAGATGGTTATCTGTGTGTGATGTTGAACCTTTTAATCTTTCGAAACAACAAGTATTTAAAGCCTTCAATAAGCTAAAAACACCCTGAGAATTTTCTTTGTGCACTCATCAAGTTAATACATGTGCAAGTTATTGCACTGGATTGACACCATATTTATGGCAGAGAAAATGAATGGAAGGCATAGTTCACTCAAAAATGAAAATTCTGTTATCATTTACTCACTCTCATGCTGTTCCAAAAGACTTGCAAATTACGATATTTTTAATGCTCTCTCTCATCATTTCTGTCCATCCATTGAAAGTCCACACTTTCAAAATGTTCATAAATGATGTTCAGAGCACATTAAATATGGTATGCAGAAGCTCAAACTTGATGCCAGAGAATCAGAGATCAGTAAACAATATTGGATTGCTGTTTTAGTGGAGCATGTGTTCACTAACTTGTCAGTTACCACAATTACAAAACTTACTTCTAAGCAAAAGTGCAGGTTGTCATTCACTGTTTTACCCTCTTTCAATACAGATGAGAAACCTAAAGAAGTGGGGTTAAAAAAAGAAGGTACTTAGCATGAGTTCTGGTGATACTACCACAATAAATTAGCTTCCTTGCAGCTTTTTGATAGCATGCTTTAATTGCAATATATATTTTTTTTTTCTGTTGTTTTATTTATTTATTTTTTGTATACTAGAGTGTTGAAACTGTTATAGTCTTTAGGGATACTAATACTAAAGCAATAGTTTACCCCCAAATGATAATTATATTATGATTTACTAACCATCATATTGTTCCAAAACCCTTATGAATTCTGTGGAACACAGGATGCTTATTATATATTTTTTTTATGTATGCGTCTATGTTTGTGTGTGTGTGTAATTACACTATATGGACAAAAGTATTGGGACACACCTTGTAATTCTTGAATTCAGGTTTTTCAATCAGACCCATTGCCACAGGTGTATAAAATCAAGCACCTAGCCATGCAGTCTGCATTTACAAGCATTTGTGAAGAAATGGGTCATTCTGAGGAGTGATAGGATGCCATCTTCGCAATAAGTCAGTTTGTGAAATTTCATCCCTGCTAGATATTCTGCTGTCAACTGTATATGGTACAAACCCGATTCCAAAAAAGCTGGGACACTGTACAAATTGTGAATAAAAACAAAGTGAATACAATGATGTGGAAGTTTCAAATTTCAATATTTTTTTCAGAATACAAAATAGATGACATATCAAATGTTTAAACTGAGAAAATTTATCATTTTAATGGAAAAATAAGTTGATTTTAAATGTCATGGCATCAACACAAATCAAAAAAGTTGCTCAACTGTCTTAGGTCTTCTTTGTCGCATCTTCCTCTTTATAATGCGCCAAATGTTTTCTATGGGTGAAAGATCTGGACTGCAGACTGGCCATTTCAGTACCCGGATCCTTCTTCTACGCAGCCATGATGTTGTAATTGATGCAGTATGTGGTCTGGCATTGTCATGTTGGAAAATGCAAGGTCTTCCCTGAAAGAGACGACGTCTGGATGGGAGCATATGTTGTTCTAGAACTTGGATATACCTTTCAGCATTGGTGGTGCCTTTCCAGATGTGTAAGCTGCCCATGCCACACGCACTCATGCAACCCCATACCATCAGAGATGCAGGCTTCTGAACTGAGCACTGATAACAACTTGGGTTGTCCTTGTCCTCTTTAGTCCGGATGACATGGCGTCCCAGTTTTCCAAAAAGAACTTCAAATTTTGATTCGTCTGACCACAGAACAGTTTTCCACTTTGCCACAGTCCATTTTAAATGAGCCTTGGCCCAGAGAAAACGCCTGCGCTTCTGGATCATGTTTAGATATGGCTTCTTTTTTGACCTATAGAGTTTTAGCCGGCAGCGGCGAATGGCACGGTGGATTGTGTTCACCGACAGTGTTTTCTGGAAGTATTCCTGAGTCCATGTTGGGATTTCCATTACAGTAGCATTCCTGTATGTGATGCAGTGCCGTCTAAGGGCCCGAAGATCACGGGCATCCAGTATGGTTTTCCGGCCTTGACCCTTACGCACAGAGATTGTTCCAGATTCTCTGAATCTTTGGATGATATTATGCACTGTAGATGATGATAACTTCAAACTCTTTGCAGTTTTTCTTTGAGAAACTCTTTCTGATATTGCTCCACTATTTTTCTCCGCAGCATTGGGGGAATTGGTGATCCTCTGCCCATCTTGACTTCTGAGAGACACTGCCACTCTGAGAGGCTCTTTTTATACCCAATCATGTTGCCAGTTGACCTAATAAGTTGCAGATTGGTCCTCCAGCTGTTCCTTATATGTACATTTAACTTTTCCGGCCTCTTATTGCTACCTGTCCCAACTTTTCTGGAATGTGTAGCTCTCATGAAATCCAAAATCAGCCAATATTTCAACATTTCAAAATGTCTCACTTTCAACATTTGATATGTTATCTATAGTCTATTTTGAATAAAATATAAGTTTATGAGATTTGTAAGTTATTGCATTCCTTTTTTATTCACAATTTGTACAGTGTCCCAACTTTTTTGGAATCGGGTTTGTATTATTGGTAAGTGTAAGCTTTTAGGAACAGCAGCAACTCAGCCTCAGTCACAGAGCGGGGTCACAGTGTGCTGAGGTGCATGGTGCGTAAAAGTCGCTGATTCCATTGCTGAAGAGTTCCAAAACAAACTTGCACTGGCATTAATATCAGCACAAGAACTGTGCGGTGGGAGCTTTGTGGAATGGGTTTCCATGGCCGAGCAGCTGCTTGCAAGCTTCACATCACCAAGTACAATGCTAAGCAGTCCAAGCAATGGACTGGTGTGAAGCACCTCACCATTGGACTCTGGAGCAGTGAACACATGTTCTGTGGAGTGACAAATCTCGCTTCTCTGTTTGGCAGTTTGATGGGTGAGTCTGAGTTTGGTAGATGCCAGGAGAACGTTACCTGCCAACTGTTAAGTTTGGTAGATGAGAGATAATGGTATTGGGCTGTTTTTAAGGGGTTGGGTAAAGGCCCCTTAATTCCAGTGAAGGGAAAACTTAATGCTTCAGCATAACAAGACATTTTGGACAATGCTGTGCTTCCAACTTTTTGGGAACAGTTTGGGGAAGGCCATTTTCTATTCCAACATGACTGTGCCCCAGTGCACAATGCAAGGTCCATAAATACATGGTGAGAAGAACTTGACTGGCCCTCACAGAGCCATGATCTCAACCCCATCCAACACCTTTGGGATGAACTGGAATGGAGATTGCGTGCCAGGCCCCGTGGAAAGCCCTCCCATAAGAGTGGAAGCTGTTTTAGCTGCAAGTCAGGTCACCTTTATTTATATAGTACTTGATACAATATTAATTGTTTCAAAGCAGCATTACATGGATGAACAGGAAATGAGTTCAATTCAGTTATAAAGCAGGTCTGTAGAACACTGTGATGTCATCATCAAGCTCAGTTCAGTTCTCATTCCAAAAGTCTCAGCACAGTCAAATCAGTAATATTGCTGAATAATAAGTTTTTCAACTAAGCAAGCCAAAATGCAAAGTGGTGAGGAACCCAAACTCCTTCAGTTGCAGAAATGGAGAAGAAAACAGGCTCAGTTGGGGGACTCATTTCTTCTCTGGCCAAATGAACCAACATGGTGTGGTTATGATTCCAGGCTACATGACAAGTCAGATTGTAGATTGGTATCATTCTGAATATTTCATCCAGTTCCTTCTGCTTGAAGATTGGGATACATCATGCCGGCATATGGTGGCGTGGAGTCGAAGCAGGCCAAAGGGTCTGTGCTTCGGACCAACTCCATATTAATGTATTTAAAATGTGATGATATAACAGTCTCTGCTGGACTAGTGGTCAGGTGTCCCAATACTTTTGTACATCAAATGATCGCAACAACAGTTTCATAAAATACATTATTTAAATTATTTGGAATCTTTGGATTTAAAATTCATCACATTTTGCAAATGAAATAATCAACTAATCTTCAGTAAAAGCCAGTACAGACTTCAACTAAAATTACAATCTTCTGATAGCTTGCATGTTTTTTTTTATGCACACATACACTTTTAAACAACAAAAAATCTAAATTAAAGGTGCAGTAAGAGAATTCTGAGACGCTGTTGAAAATTGAAATCAAGAAAGCTGAATTGTGTACCCTCCTCCCCAACTCTGTTTTTGAGGTTGCCGAGGCTCCTCACTAGATGGTGATCCTGAGTTCACGGAGACTAGGCAGACGGGATTCTCCTTTTCATCCTCTTTCTCTCTCTCTGTCTCGCTGAGTGTGGCAGCCGCATGGATACCCATGTGTAGTTCAGCCTGAAAGCATGCAATGTGATCACTTTCAGCCTGGATGATGTTCTCCCACCTAGTGGGCAGACAGCACAGCAGTCGGTGGTGCTTTCGGAGCTCACTGATGTGCTTTCTCGCTCTGCAGAGAAACTCAGCCTTAATTGCACTGCTTCAACTCAGCAAGATGTTCATTCTAAGCTGGATGAGTGTTCTCTCTTGGGCTGTGATCCTTTGTGTTTACAGCTGCCTTTTTCCCTGACCTCCACACTGAAACCTCAAGGTCTTGGAAACAACCGTATTCAGCTTGGTTGATTAATGCAGCAGCCGCCGCTGACTTCACCAGCATTGCTGGCTCTGTGGAGCAGGGGTATGCTGGCATTCCCAGTGGAGGATACATTGGCTGTGCATCTTTCCCCGTCTGGGGCTTCCTCCTGGAACTTTCAGCCTGTTTTGCCATCCAAACCTTGCAGGACTACCTCTGCCCTGGTCGACAAGTTCTACGTGGCTACCGGTTTAGCATTGAACACAATGTCTGTGTTACAAGCTTACTAGGCAGACGTCCTCAAGGATTTGGACGAAAGAGCTGGTGTGACCTCTGAGGCAGTCAAGGAGCTCCGTCAAGCCAGTGATCTGGTGCTTCGAGTGATTTAAGCATACCGCTAGCACAATTGGTCGCTCAATGCCAGGCAGTGGAAATGCACTTATGGCTGAATCTCGCTGAGATTTGTGATAAGGATAAGGCCTTTCTTGTGACTGTGAATGCGGTCATCAAAATGTTCAGGTTGACGAAACAGCAGTCGATAGTTTAAACAGCTTTTCCCACAGCAAGCCTGTGATACATCAGTTGCATCAGTTCAATCTTGTGACAGCTGTGCCCAGCACCATAAACGGGCTGCTATGAGCGGCGAGCCACCTCCAGATAGCGCTCACACCGCTAAAGCATTTTTGCCCTTCTCTCTCTCAGCCCTCCGATGTCTGTTCTGTCAGTACAACCGCTAGATGTGCCTTGGGCGACAGCAAACACGTAGAGTACGCCTCAGATCTCCAGCCTCATCGTACTTGATCCCCTTCAGTGCCCAGAAGCCACGACTTGTGATACCTGTGACAGGCGCTACATTGTTGAAGGGGGGCAATGCCAGAGAATGTGTTGTGCACTTCAGGGGCATGAATGAGAAGCTTCAATCCTGAAAACAACAATTTTTTACTCCTCATATCTCAACATACCTCAATTTCCTTGACTAGCTAATTTTGACTCCATAAGAGTCTCAGACTGAACATCCAGAAAAGCACTCGTGTTTCTACTCTCTGTGTCAGTTTGATCCGTTCTAGATCAGGTCAGAGCATCACAGTGGGTCTTTGCCT